>NC_134353.1:559968494-560085994 GCF_048569485.1 Anomaloglossus baeobatrachus
TGGGGATAGCGTACATCCCTGTCTCATGGCGTTGCGAATTTGGAAGGGCTGTAACAAAGAGCTGTTTAGTTTCACCTGGGCTGTTGGAGAGGAATAAAGTACAGATATCCTATGCAGCATTACGTCACAGAGTCGATTGCTCATGAGGGCCTGGAACAAGAATTCCCAGTGCACCCCTTTTAAAGGCTTTTTCAGCATCTATCGACAGGATGCACATGGGGACTCCAGCTCCCCTCTACCAATCCACCAAGAAGACAGTTTTTTATAATGTTGTCCTCTGCCTCCTTTACCATCACAAAGCCCACCTTGTCCAGGTTTATCACTTTTAGAAGAAGGGACTGCAGCCTGTTTGAGATTAGCTTGGCGTATAGTTTTATATTTGTATTGATGAGAGATATCGGACAGTAACTGATACATAAGGAGGGGTCCTTCCCAGATTTGGGCAGAACTGTTATGTGTGTCCAAAGGGCTTGGTGTGGGAATGAGCCACCAGAGGATACGTAGTGACACAGAGAGGAACGTTGGGCTTAAAGTGCCCAGGAATAATTTGTAAAAACCAGCAGTGAAGCCACCCGGTCGAGGACTCTTCCACGGTTTTGAGTCTTTTATGACTGCAGCTACCTCCTCCAAAGTGAACTCCTCCTCTAACTCGGAAAGTGCTTCACTTGGTATTAAAGAGAGTTTAGGGTGCTTTACACTCTGCGACATCGCTAACGATATATCGTCATGGTCACGTCGTTAGTGACGCATATTCGACGCCGTTAGCGACATCGCATCGTGTGACACAAAGGAGCAACGATCGCAAAAACATCAAAAATCGTTGATCGTTGACACGTCACTCCTTTTCAAAATATCGTTGGTGGTGCATGCCGCTGGTTGTTCGTCGTTCCTGCGGCACCACACATCGCTACGTGTGACACCATAGGAACGACGTACATCTCCTTACCTGCGTCTACCGGCAATGAGGAAGGAAGGAGGTGGGAGGCATGTTCCGACCGCTCATCTCCGCCCCTCCTCTGCTATTGGGTGGCCGCTTAGTGACGTCGCTATAACGCCGAATACACCTCCCCATTGAAGGAGGAATTGTTCGGCAGTCACAGCGACGTCGCTGAAAAGGTATGTACGTGTGACACTGCCGTAGCGATAATGTTCGCTACGGCAGCGATCACCAAATGTCGCATGAACAACGGGGGCGGGTGCTATCACGCACGACATCGCTAGCGATGTCGCAGCGTGTAAAGTACCCTTATGTCATATAAGATTCTATTTTCTCTTGCAAATGGGAGAGAGGGAGGCCTTTTATATTATATAAAGATTGATAATAACAACTGAAGCTAGCAATAATATTTTGAGTACTATGAACTTTCGTCCCTGTAGTGTTATTTATAAAAAGAATATATGTATTCATGTTGCGAGAGTGTAAAGCTCTTGACAGTAATTCGCCACTACTGTTTCCTAACTGGTAAAAACGACTTCTATTTCTATCCATAAAGCATCTTGGCTTGTGATCCAGAATTTTAATAGTTTCTGCCGGGCCATGGACAATCGTACATACGAGAATTAATAATAATAATAATAATAATAATAATAATAATAATTGGGGCTCACAATCTAAATTCCCTATCTGTATGTTTTTGGAGTGTGGGAGGAAACCGGAGCACCCGGAGGAAACCCACGCAAACATGGAGAGAACATACAAACTCCTTGCAGATGTTGTCCTTGGTTTGAGTATTGTTTGTGGCAAATTTCAAAGTCAGTGATTAGTACTGAGATCCTTTCTATTTCGTCAGCTTGTTTCATTTTGAGAGGGGAGCCGTGATAAATCACAATACCCCTCAAAACACTCTTTAAAACTTCCCATTTAATTGAAGGTGAAGTAGGGTCCCGCTCATGGTCAGAAATTAAATTTTGGAAGCCTTGTTTAATTTCTGCAAGACACATAGTCTTGTATTAAATTCTCGTTTAGATGCCATGTGAAGCCAGACTCCAACTGTGGATTTAATTGCATGGAGAAGTACTTGGGAGCATGATCTGACCAGAGTATCGAGCCTATCTTGGACCCAGAGAATGGGGTACAAAAAATCTTGCTGTTAATTTGTGCATTGGGGAATAAAAACTATAATCCCTAACCTCCGGGTGGGAGACCCTCCAGACGTCCACCTTTCTCATGTCACACATTTGTTTTTTAAAACTCAGAATAGATGTAAGAGGGTAAGCTGTCCTACTTGAAGAGAAATCAATTAAGGGGGCCATTGGGAGGTTCAGATTGCCACCTAATACCACAGGGGAGAAGCCCGCAAATTCCCGGAGTAGCTTGAGGCAATCTGAGTGGAATTTCCGTTGCCCATGGTTTGTGGTCACAAATCTATGTATGGTCCACATAATGTATATATATAATTGCCTTATTCTGTCTGTCTATCTGTCTATCTGTCTGTCTGTCTGTCTGTCTGTCTGTCTTGCTCCAAAATTGTGTCCTTATGGTGACACAAAGCTGATTGGCCGCTGGCCTCGCCATGGCCCCGCCCCCCCGCACGGATTGGCCGCTCGCCCAGGCTGCGCCCCCACACGGATTGGCCGGCCACTCGCCCAGGCTCCGCCCCCCCAGAGATTGGCCTCTCGCCCCGGCACCCTGTAGGCATTGGCAACTCGGCCACGCCCCGCCCCCCTCACGTAATGCACCCTAGCTCTGGCCCCGGCCCCCCACGCATTTCCCGAACCGACACGGTCACGGAGCCACGACTCCCAGGTTAGTACTGTACCCCCGGGAGCCCACATCAGCGTACGCCGCCAAACCAGCCGACACATACCCTCGCATTGCTGGGGCTGGCCGGCGTATGCTGGTGTGGGCTCCCGTGCGAGCGGGGGACGAGATACGCTGGTAACCATGCTAGCATAGTTACCAGCGCATCAAGGTCCTGCAGCGGCGTAACATACACGCACGCACATAACAGCATACATACACACACACACATCAGATCACACTCACTCTCACACACACCTCACACACACACATCAAATCGCATCCACACACTCACAACATCCTGGGATATCGCTTGCTTCTCGGCGGCGATACTGTGCTGTGAGCTTCCAGGACCTGCCGGAGGATCACATGGCCAGAAGCATGTGGTATCTCCGGATGTTGTGAGTGTGAGCGTGTATGTGCAATATCGTCAATGTGTGTGTGCGTGAGTGTATGCGATCGGGTGTGTGAGTGTCGGCAGAGGAGCACGGCGTGCTGGAAGAGGCTGGGAGGACAGAGGGTGATCCTGGGGAAGGCTGGGATGGGGAGGCTGAGAGAAGAGAGGCTGATGCTCAGGAAGGCTGAGGCTGGGGTAGGCTGGGAGGAGAGAGGCTGATGGTGGGGACCGAAAAGGCTGATGCTGGGAGGAGAGAGGCTGATGCTGGGGTAGGCTGGGAGGAGAGAGGCTGAGGCTGGGAGGAGAGAGGCTGAGGCTGGGAGGAGAGAGGCTGATGCTGGGAGGAGAGAGGCTGATGCTGGGGGAGGCTGAGGCTGGGGTAAGCTGGGAGGAGAGAGGCTGATGCTGGGAAGAGAGAGGCTGATGCTGGGAAGAGAGAGGCTGATGCTGGGAGGAGAGAGGCTGATGCTGGGGGAGGCTGATGCTGGGGGAGGCTGAGGCTGGGGTAGGCTGGGAGGAGAGAGGCTGATGCTGGGGACAGAAAAGGCTGATGCTGGGAGGAGAGAGGCTGATGCTGGGAGGAGAGAGGCTGATGCTGGGAGGAGAGAGGCTGATGCTGGGGGAGGCTGAGGCTGGGGTAGGCTGGGAGGAGAGAGGCTGATGCTGGGAGGAGAGAGGCTGATGCTAGGGACAGAAAAGGCTGATGCTGGGAGGAGAGAGGCTGATGCTGCGGGTAGAGAGGCTGATGCTGGGAGGAGAGAGGCTGATGCTAGGGACAGAAAAGGCTGATGCTGGGAGGAGAGAGGCTGATGCTGGGGACAGAGAGGCTGATGCTGCGGGTAGAGAGGCTGATGCTGGTGCAGCATGGGGGATGGAGCACGATGGGGGGTGCGCAGCATGGGGGATGGAGCATGTTTGGGAGTGCGCAGCATGGCGAATGGAGCACGTTTGGGAGTGCGCAGCATGGCGGATGGAGCACGTTTGGGAGTGCGCAGCATGCCGGATGGAGCACAATTGGGAGTGCGCAGCATGGCGGATGGACCACGTTTGGGAGTGCGCAGCATGGCGGATGGACCACGTTTGTGAGTGCGCAGCATGGCGGATGGACCACGTTTGTGAGTGCGCAGCATGGGGGATGGAGCACGTTTGGGAGTGCGCAGCATGGCGGATGGAGCACGTTTGGGAGTGCGCAGCATGGCGGATGGACCATGTTTGGGAGTGCGCAGCATGGCGGATGGACCATGTTTGGGAGTGCGCAGCATGGCGGATGGAGCACGTTTGGGAGTGCGCAGCATGGCAGATGGAGCACGTTTGGGAGTGCGCTTCATGGGGGATGGAGCACGTTTGGGAGTGCGCAGCATGGTGGATGGAGCACATTTGGGAGTGCGCAGCATGGCGGATGGAGCACGTTTGGGAGTTCGCAGCATGGGAGATGGAGCACGATGAGGGGTGCGCTGCATGGGGGATGGAGCACGATGGGGAGTGCGCTGCATGGGGGATGGAGCACGATGGGAAGTGCACACCTCCCCCCAACACACACACACACACGCGCGCGCACTGCACAACACACCACACACACACACTGGGAACCACAAACAACTGCCCTACACAGACACCCACACACACAGACAACGCTGCACACACACAACACCCAACACACAAACACCGCGGCACACACAAATATACGCACATACCGCACAACACACACATTGCACAAAACATACCTCCCCCCAAAACACACCACACACACACAAACCGCGCAACACACACACACACAACGCTACAGACACACAGCGCTCCACAAACAACGCAACACACGCAACACACGTACAACACCGCTCTCACCCCCCGTCACACCCAGACAACACCCAGAACATGTACAGCGCCCTACACAAACACTTGGTAACTACACACAACAACATCTCTATATATATATATATATATATATACAGTTAGGTCCAGAAATATTTGGACAGTGACACAATTTTCGCGAGTTGGGCTCTGCATGCCATCACATTGGATTTGAAATGAAACCTCTACAACAGAATTCAAGTGCAGATTATAACGTTTAATTTGAAGGTTTGAACAAAAATATCTGATAGAAATTGTAGGAATTGTACACATTTCTTCACAAACACTCCACATTTTAGGAGGTCAAAAGTAATTGGACAAATAAACGAAACCCAAACAAAATATTTTTATTTTCAATATTTTGTTGCAAATCCTTTGGAGGCAATCACTGCCTTAAGTCTGGAACCCATGGACATCACCAAACACTGGGTTTCCTCCTTCTTAATGCTTTGCAAGGCCTTTACAGCCGCAGCCTTCAGGTCTTGCTTGTTTGTGGGTCTTTCCGTCTTAAGTCTGGATTTGAGCAAGTGAAATGCATGCTCAATTGGGTTAAGATCTGGTGATTGACTTGGCCATTGCAGAATGTTCCACTTTTTTGCACTCATGAACTCCTGGGTAGCTTTGGCTGTGTGCTTGGGGTCATTGTCCATCTGTACTATGAAGCGCCATCCGATCAACTTTGCGGCATTTGGCTGAATTTGGGCTGAAAGTATATCCCGGTACACTTCAGAATTCATCCGGCTACTCTTGTCTGCTGTTATGTCATCAATAAACACAAGTGACCCAGTGCCATTGAAACCCATGCATGCCCATGCCATCACGTTGCCTCCACCATGTTTTACAGAGGATGTGGTGTGCCTTGGATCATGTGCCGTTCCCTTTCTTCTCCAAACTTTTTTCTTCCCATCATTCTGGTACAGGTTGATCTTTGTCTCATCTGTCCATAGAATACTTTTCCAGAACTGAGCTGGCTTCATGAGGTGTTTTTCAGCAAATTTAACTCTGGCCTGTCTATTTTTGGAATTGATGAATGGTTTGCATCTAGATGTGAACCCTTTGTATTTACTTTCATGGAGTCTTCTCTTTACTGTTGACTTAGAGACAGATACACCTACTTCACTGAGAGTGTTCTGGACTTCAGTTGATGTTGTGAACGGGTTCTTCTTCACCAAAGAAAGTATGCGGCGATCATCCACCACTGTTGTCATCCGTGGACGCCCAGGCCTTTTTGAGTTCCCAAGCTCACCAGTCAATTCCTTTTTTCTCAGAATGTACCCGACTGTTGATTTTGCTACTCCAAGCATGTCTGCTATCTCTCTGATGGATTTTTTCTTTTTTTTTCAGCTTCAGGATGTTCTGCTTCACCTCAATTGAGAGTTCCTTAGACCGCATGTTGTCTGGTCACAGCAACAGCTTCCAAATGCAAAACCACACACCTGTAATCAACCCCAGACCTTTTAACTACTTCATTGATTACAGGTTAACGAGGGAGACGCCTTCAGAGTTAATTGCAGCCCTTAGAGTCCCTTGTCCAATTACTTTTGGTCCCTTGAAAAAGAGGAGGCTATGCATTACAGAGCTATGATTCCTAAACCCTTTCTCCGATTTGGATGTGAAAACTCTCATATTGCAGCTGGGAGTGTGCACTTTCAGCCCATATTATATATATAATTGTATTTCTGAACATGTTTTTGTAAACAGCTAAAATAACAAAACTTGTGTCACTGTCCAAATATTTCTGGACCTAACTGTATATATATATATATAACAAAAATCATACATGAACTACACAATACGTAAATTCTAGAATACCCGATGCGTAGAATCGGGCCACCTTCTAGTAATAGATATCTCCCTAGAGGATCAATGAAAACTTAGAATGTCAGGAACAAAAGCTCAATGAATCAATGAGAAATGGGTCTCCTGTAACATCAACATAGAGACCCTCTGCTGCTAATTACATAATCTGTCCTTTTTTTCTGGTACATTTAGTCTCTTTATGTTAAAGGAGCGAAACTTTAGGTTATTCATGAGGATTTATGATTTGAGCTAACCTAGTATGTGCACCAGCTGACCACCACACGTGGGAAGAAGAGCTACAGATAGTAGGGGTGAGAGTGGAAGATAGGAAAATTAGAAAAGAGAAGACAAGGCATGGGTTAAACACCCTGCAGAACTTGTGTGCAGTATTTAGGTGGAAACCAGCCACCATAAGCACTGGGGGAGAAAGAGGAAATCAACGGCTGTGGGTGCCTCCTCTCCCAGACACTAAAAACTAAGGCATATTGAAGTGAACATGAATGTTCGAGTCTTGAGCAAAATGACAAGTGAAAAACATACTATAATATGCTATCAGCTTCGGTTTAGGGTGCCTATAATCAAAGTCTGATCTGGATGGCATTGATACTACCTCTAATGAATATATACACAATTGATCGTTAATTAAAGACATTTCAAATTGAGAATACAATGCACAGATTAAGTAGAGTGACTATCAGAACATTATCAGAACAATATAAACATTTGAACTAACCAGATCCCTAAAGGTACCGTCACACTAAGCGAGGCGCCCGTGATCCCACCAGCAACCTGACCTGGCAGGGATCGCTGGAGCGCCGCTACACGGGTTGCTGGTGAGCTGTCACACAGGCAGATCTCACCAGTGACCAGCCCCCAGCCAGCAGCGATGTGTGGAAGCGATGCTGCGCTTGGTAACTAAGGTAAATATCGGGTAACCAACCCTATATTTACCTTGGTTACCAGCGCACACCGCTTAGCGCTGGCTCCCTGCACTCCTAGCCAGAGTACACATCGGGTTAATTACCCGATGTGTAGCCTGGCTATATGTGCAGGGAGCAGGGAGCCGGCACTGACAGCGTGAGAGCGGCGGACTCTGGTAACGAAGGTAAATATCAGGTAACCAAGGAAAGGGCTTCTTGGTTACCCGATATTTACATTGGTTACCAGCGTCTGCAGAAGCCGGCTTCCTGCTCACTGCACATTCAGTTGTTGCTCTCTCGCTGTCGCACACAGCGATGTGTGCTTAACAACGGGAGAGCAACAACTAAAAAATGGTCCAGGACATTCAGCAACAACCAGCAACCAGCAACCTCACAGCAGGGGCCAGGTTGTTGCTGGATGTCACACACAGCAACTCGCTAGCAATTCGTGCCTCAGCAGCGATGTTGCTAGCGATGTTGCTTAGTGTGACGGTATCTTTAGCCAACAGTTTACACTATATTAAGTACCTATTCATTAATAACTCTCAAGGATGAGGATACAAGAGCAGAGGAATTTCAGTTGACTAATTAAGGTCTGTGAGGCCTCCTGTATCTTCAATTGTGATCCCTCTATTCTTTTTCTTATTAGAGCATTGAATGGTCAGCCACCTGAGGGTGGGCTATTGGAAGTTGGGGGTGGGACAGCCAATCTGGAAGTTACACTTGAAGAAGTTCAAAAATTCCAAGAAAGTTGTCGAGGTCCCCCAACTTGGAAAATACCTCAGATCTCCTCCCTTTGTAGTCTGTCAGCTGGAAATGAAAGCCCCACTTATAAGGTATGCCTTTTTCCTTTACATCATTCAGGAGTGGTTTCAGGGCTCTCCTCAGTTGCTGTGTGCGTCTAGCTAGATCAAGTAGAATCAGGATTTAGGAGTCCATAAAGGTGATTGTCCCTCTTTATCTGGCTGCAGCCTTGATGGTTTCTTTAGCTTTAAAAAAATGCACCCTGCAAATAACATCTCTGGGGCGTCAATCAGATGAGAGTCTAGGTCCTGGGGCTCTGTGTATGCGATCCAATTCTTTTGGACTAGACCATTTGTCACCCAGGATTTGTGCAAATAACTTTTGAGCAGTAGAGACCAGGTCAGAGGTGCTGACTGCCTGAGGGAGACCTCTATTGTGAAGGTTATTCTGCCTGTTGCGGTTCGCAAAGTCTTCTACACCTGCAGCCATCTCCTCTAGCCTGGAAGTACTGTATTGTTGACGAGAACCTTCCCTTGGGCCTGTATTTCCCTCAATACTGTGTCCTGGGATTTCTCCACTTTCTGCACCCTGGTTGTGAATTCAGATTTCAGAGAGTGAAGCTCCTTTTTATAGGATTCTGCTAATCTGCATATGAACCCCCTCTAGATCCTTCTTGATGGGGAGAGATTTAAGGTGCTTACTTATCTCTGCAAGGTTCATCTCCTCCACATCTTCCGAATCGTCACCGGAATCCTCCTGCTGTGTATAAGAGGAGCCGTCCTGTGTCTGCATCTCCCGCGGCGAAAAGTGGTCTGTGTATGTAGCTGTCACCATCTTGGACCTGGTGTTTCGGACGATCAACAGGCTGCTCAGGCTGAGAAAGCGGTCCATAGATATCGACATAGCCTTTTTCATCTCTGTGCCCGTTTTGGTGAGTCTTCTGGGCTTGCCCATTTGCTTTTGAAGGCCGAGATTCTAATAATAGTGGCTGTGGGAGCAGATCAGATGAGGAGCTAAGAAGACACACTTCCCACTCTGCCATCGGAAAGCCACGCCCCCAGAATTGTCATGTTTTAATTATTTCTGTGCATTAAATATGACCAGATGGTTTTCTACCATCATAATTATTTCAATAATTACATCTACTTTTCAACCTTTACATCTTGGTTATTTTAATGTTGGAGTGTTGATTTACAGAAATAAAACATAACTGCAGAGAAGAAGCCAACTCCTCTCTGTGAGAGAGGAGATGCACTGTTCAGTGGCAGTCCATTCGGCCGCTAAGGGGCCCGTGCTCCACTCCATCCTGCATCATTCTCCCCCTGAGTCTGCGCTCAACATCTCAGGCTATAGTGTTCTCTGCATTTGTCCTGAGGAAGAGGACGGATATGTCCTTGAAACGCGTAGACCTGTGAAAATAAAGAAAAGAGAATTACTTTTTCATCCTGATTCCTGTGGTTTGGCGCGGTATTTAACCTGCTTTTCTCCCATCATCCGAAACTAAACAACATCTCAGTGCAGCAGAGCACATTGACTTCACTACTGCGCACTGCTGAGCTGAGACTGCAGAGCACGGGACAATGACCGGAGCAGCGAAGGAATGAGGAGAGGTGAGGACTTGTTTATTTTCTTTTTTTTAAATCAGTGAGTACACAGTGGTCAGAGGCCAATGGCATTAAACTGTAAGGGGGCTGCATAATACAATATGAAAGACACCTTATACATGGACTATGTTGGTGCATTATAGTACATGGAGACCTACAGGGTGCATTTAATGGTATGGGGGCTACATAATATACTGTAATATGGAGGACTATGGGGCTGCATTATACAATATGGAGGACTATGGGGCTGCATTAAATGGTATGGGGGCTGCATAATATAATATGGAGGACTATGGGGCTACATTAAATAGTATCGGAGCTGCATTTATAATAATATGGAGAATTATTGGGCTGCATTATAATATATGGAGGACTATGGGATGCATTATATATGGAGGGCTATGGGGTAAATTATAATACATAGAGGACTATCGGAGGTGCATTATAATAATTAGAGGACTATGAGGGTGCATTATATTACATGGAGAACTATGGGGATGCATTCTAATTTATGAAAGGTTATGTGGGACCCATTATACTATATGAAAGGCTATGTGGGGGCCATTACAGTATTTGGAGTGCTATATATGAGGGGGGACCAAGATATAAGTATGGGATTGGAAAGTTTTGTGCTTAGGGAAAGATGCTCTTTCCCTCAGCACCCAGCTTTCCCATGCTCTGCTATACATCTTTCCCTCAGCACCCAGCTTTCCCTTGCTATGATATCATGGGAAAGCTGGGTGCTAAGGGAAAGATGTATAGGTGAGCATGGGAAAGGTAAGTGCTGAGGACAAGATGAATATCTCAATATAGGAAAGCTGTGTGCTGATAGAAAGAGGGATTTCAGATCATGGGAACATCAGTGCAGAAGGAAAGAGCCAAGTGACACTACCCCGTGCCCCAAATGTCAGCGTAATTATACCGTACCCAGAATGTCAGCATCATTATCCTATACCACGAGTGTCGGTGTACGATTGGGGGGGCCAAGGTCCAGTCTTTGCACCAAAGCCCATCAAATTCTAGTTATGCCACTGATAGTTGGCTTAGCTAAATTCACTTGTATTGAGGGAAGCTGAGCACCACTAGCCAGCACGTGACCACATGTATCCAAATTGCATAATCGCCAAATTACAGCGCCGACACCGGAGAAACCTCCTAGCGCACGAGCATTGTGAAGATTCATAAATCTACAGTCATAGAGTCACTGCAGACTTTAACTTAAAGCCTGCATGACAACTTTAACCAAGACGACCACTGTTCTAAAACTGATTACAACCATACAGTGACCATTGTGAGATTCCACACCGCAATCTAGGAGTTTCACTCGCTTGCAACAATGCAAAGTAGCTTAGGCAACACAGGTAACACAGTCTCTTTATAAAAATTCTGGCAGTTTATTTAAAACACTCCATGCATAAACTGCTCTTAAACATAAACAAGCCTTAACTGGCTAAAAGGGAACCTGTCACCACTATTTTGACGTATAAGCGGCGGCCACCACCACCGAGCTCTTATATACAGCATTCTAACATGCTGTATATAAGAGCCCAGGCCGCTGTGAGAACATAAAAAACACTTTATAATACTTACCTAACGGTCACGCGGTTGGCCACATGGGCGTCTCCGTTCTCCGGTGCCGGCGCTTGCTCTTTCGGCCATCTTCGTCCTCTTTCTGAAGCCTGTGTGCATTACGCGTCTACGTCATACACACTAACCGGTCCTACGCAGGCGCACTACAATACTTTGATCTGCCCTGCTCATATACATGTTAGAATGCTGTATATAAAAGCCCGGTGGCGGTAGCCGCAGCTTGTAGGCCAAGAAAGTGGTGACAGGTTCCCTTTAAAGGCAAAATAAACTCCGCCACAGACTGTGGGCCTCCAGTCCATTTACAAGTAGATAGTGTAAGTATGGCAGTCTTCCCCACACTGGCTCCTGCCATTGTATTCACCTCCAGCAAAGGTTTGTCCCTGAAGCCACAGCACTCTCTAGCCAGGCTGCAGACTTTTCCCAGTCCTCACCCAAACTGACTTCCAGAGCACTCTCTGCTCTCCACCCTGGCTTCTGCTAGTGTAGTCCTTTCCAGTCTTTTCCCAGACTGATACCTCCAGCACACTGTTCCCATGTGCTGCACACTCTCTGACCATGTGCCAACAAAAGGACTCCATTACATGGCATGTGACACACCCATGGGCGGGGTATGTAGGTTGCCAGACCCACCCATCTCTCCAGCCATCTACAAACCTGACCCAGTGGACATTATAATGCAAAGCGGTGGCACTACAGGTACCACAATGGAACTGCAGGCTTGCACCACTTTCATAGTACATACCGCCCATTTATAACACAACCGGTTGCCTTCTGACATATCCTCCCCTTCTGCCTAAAGCCATGGGCTTTGGCATCTTGATATAGCAGACAAGAGTACCACTCCATCTGCCCTGGACTTCAGCCCTTGATATACAGTCTGTCACTGACACCAAACCCTTTTCAGTGAACCCCCTTCTCAGATACGCCCCCCAGTCAGACCTATCTCTTCATGACCGCCTCCAACGGTCAGTGTGGTAGTGAGACTCTCTTTTAGTCGAAACTACTGTCCGGTCTAACTTTGAGCTAAACAGTCCACTAGAGAAGCTACTGTCTGGGTAGCTCAGCACTGAACTGAGAGAAGACCTGCCACAACTAGACCCTTTGCATTCTCTTTTTGCAGTTCTACTACGGCCTCTTCGGTTGTCATCTCTCCATTGGCGCCATTTCCCACCACCATCTTTGGCAATAGACACATCACTCCCTCCATCCCTTCTTTTGGATTTTGTCTTACAGGGCTTGGACCCTTCAAAATTTGCTCTACAGCCCAAAGTGCAGTTAGGTCTTACATGACCTTGGCTCATTTCACTTCAGGACCTGCTTCCTTTGCCATCTGAAGCAACAGACAGCAGGTGGAGCGCACTTCTTCTCTGGACCCTGACCTGAAAGTAGTTGCCACCTCATACCAGCTTGATAAAGTTGCTCTGCAAACTTCTGTCTTTCCAGATTCTAGACTACCCAGGTGGTAGTCTACGAGGACTTGTACATTTTCAACACACTTCTTTGTTCCCACAATGACACATGGAACCATACAGACTTCACAAGGTATCTTGGCTTCATTATGAACGTCAAGTCTTAGGCGGGCTTTACACGCTGCAACATCGCTATCATCGGCTAGCCATGTCGTGTGCGATAGCACCCGCCCCCGTCGGTGGCACGATATGTGGTGATCGCTGCTGTAGCGAACATTATCACTATGGCAGCATCACATGCACATACCTGTGCAGCGACGTCGCCGTGACCGGCGAACCGCCTCCTTTCTAAGGGGGCGGTTCGTTCACCGTCACAGCAGCGTCACTGAACCGCCGCCCAATAGAAAAGGAGGGGAGGAGATGAGCATCCGGAACATGCCGCCCACCTCCTTCCTTCCTTCTTTTCCGATGGACGCTTCTCTGGAGATGTTTGTCGTTACAGTGGCGTCACACATAGCGATGTGTGCTGCCGCAGGAACGACAAACAACATCGTTACTGCAGCAGCAACGATAATTGGGAATAGGGGGGCATGTCACCGATGAGCGATTTTGAACGTTTTTGCAACGATTCAAAATCGCTCATACAGTGCCTACAAGTAGTATTCAACCACCTGCAGATTTAGCAGGTTTGATAAGATGCAAATAAGTTAGAGCCTGCAAACTTCAAACAAGAGCAGGATTTATTAACAGATGCATAAATCTTACAAACCAACAAGTTATGTTGCTCAGTTAAATTTTAATAAATTTTCAACATAGAAGTGTGGGTCAATTATTATTCAACCCATAGGTTTAATATTTTGTGGAATAACCCTTGTTTGCAATTACAGCTAATAATCGTCTTTTATAAGACCTGATCAGCCTGGCACAGGTCTCTGGAGTTATCATGGCCGACTCCTCAATGCAGATCTTCTCCAAGTTATCTAGGTTCTTTGGGTGTCTCATGTGGACTTTAATCTTGAGCTCCTTCCACAAGTTTTCAATTGGGTTAAGGTCAGGAGACTGACTAGGCCACTGCAACACCTTGATTTTTTCCCTCTTGAACCAGGCCTTGGTTTTCTTGGCTGTGTGCTTTGGGTCGTTGTCTTGTTGGAAGATGAAATGACGACCCATCTTAAGATCCTTGATGGAGGAGCGGAGGTTCTTGGCCAAAATCTCCAGGTAGGCCGTGCTATCCATCTTCCAATGGATGCGGACCAGATGGCCAGGCCCCTTGGCTGAGAAACAGCCCCACAGCATGATGCTGCCACCACCATGCTTGACTGTAGGGATGGTATTCTTGGGGTCGTATGCAGTGCCATCCAGTCTCCAAACGTCACGTGTGTGGTTGGCACCAAAGATCTCGATCTTGGTCTCATCAGACCAGAGAACCTTGAACCAGTCTGTCTCAGAGTCCTCCAAGTGCTCATGAGCAAACTGTAGACGAGCCTTGACATGACGCTTTGAAAGTAAAGGTACCTTACGGGCTCGTCTGGAACGGAGACCATTGCGGTGGAGTACGTTACTTATGGTATTGACTGAAACCAATGTCCCCACTGCCATGAGATCTTCCCGGAGCTCCTTCCTTGTTGTCCTTGGGTTAGCCTTGACTCTTCGGACAAGCCTGACCTCGGCACGGGTGGAAACTTTCAAAGGCTGTCCAGGCCTGGAAGGCTAACAGTAGTTCCAAAGTTAATTCCGAATGTGTAAACCTGCTAAATCTGCAGGGGGTTGAATACTACTTGTAGGCACTGTAGGTGTCACACATAACGAAATCACTAAAGTGGCCGGATGTGCGTCACAAATTCCATGACCCTCAACGAGATCGCTTTAGCGATCTCGTAGCGTGCAAAGACACCTTTACTCTTGTTACACTGGACTTATCAACCATCTCCTGCATGACTCTGTCATTTCTTCCAATCAGTTTCATGACAAGTTCTCTGGGCAATTATGTGACCTTTTCCATAGACTCTTAACAACCTTCGAACTGTCTTGACTGCTTCTGCAGTTTTCCCATAGATTCGGAATGATCCACTGTTTTCTTCCAACTCAACAGCTGTAACACCTGGAACCTTCCTGACTTGCTGAATGTTACTTCTCAGCGTTGTTATTGCAAGCCCAATTAACTGTTTCTTCGCAGTTACCACTTCCTGAAATGCTGCGGTCAGCAGCTTCATATGCTCCAAGCGTCTAGTGGCTTCCTCCTTCTGTATAGTGATTAACCACTTCGTACGAAGACACCATAGATGCATGTCACTCAGGATAGCCACCCGCTTCTTTGTAGCTTCACTTACAGAGCACACCACCAACTGATTAGTCTCTATGGAAAAGTACACTTTACAGGCTTCTACAGCCTTCTTAAAATGCACAATCTCATTGGCACAGGCTTCTCTTAAGTCTTCTGGCACATCTATCCTGCACTGAAAGACTAGACAAATTCCTTTACCTTCAAGGATATTAGACTGTTCATTGGGTCTCTTGCATCCATCTTTTTTCCTCACCAAAGGCTCCACCTCTCGAGTTACTGTAGTGGTGGTGTCCCCTATGATTTCGAAGCATGAAGCTGATGGTCTGTAAGATGTGGGTGCTATAGGAGATGAAGTCCTGGAAAGCGCTGTAGGAGATGACATCTCAGAGAATGGTACCGGAGAAGGAATCCTGAAGGTTGTTGCTGGAGGAAAAATCCACAACAGTCATGGTAAGCAGACCAGTGAACTACCCAGTGCTGGGGTGGGTAACAGTGAATACAACATACCTCCCAACCGTCCCGGATTCTGCGGGACTTGCACGATTTATCAGGGCTGTCCCGCACTCCCGCAGCTCACAGCTGATGTCCCGGCTCCTCCCCTCAGTGGAGTGAATAAATTAAATTAAATTATCATCGGCTCTGGATTTTCGGGGCGGCCGGGACTCGAACTCGTGGAGCTGTGAGTTCATTGTTTCAAAGGCAGCAGCTTTACCACTGAGCTACTGCCTCTATTGAAAGCAATAGGAAAATTTTGTTATCTTGACCTCTATACTGCAGGGGAGACACCAGAAGCAGGTTTTTCAGCTGCAAAGATGGAGGGATGAATGGAGGGATAGAGGGATGAAAGGAGGGATAGAGGGAGGGATGGATGAATGGAGGGATAGAGGGATCAAAGGAGGGATAGAGGGAGGGATGGATGGATGATAGAGGGATGAATGGAGGGATGAATGGAGGGATAGAGGGATGAAAAGAGGGATAGAGGGAGGGATGGATGGATGATAGAGGGATGAATGGAGGGATAGAGGGATGAAAGGAGGGATAGAGGGAGGGATGGATGAATGATAGAGGGATGAATAGAGGGATGAATGGAGGGATAGAAGGAGGGATAAATGGAGGGATAGAGGGATGGATGGATGGATGATAGAGGGATGAATGGAGGGATAGAGGGAGGGATGGATGATAGAGGGATGAATGGAGGGATAGAGGGATGGATGGATGATAGAGGGATGAATGGAGGGATAGAAGGAGGGATGAATGGAGGGATAGAGGGATGAAAGGAGGGATAGAGGGATGGATGGATGATAGAGGGATGAATGGAGGAATGAATGGAGGGATAGAGGGAGGGATGGATGCATGGATGATAGAGGGATGAATGGAGGGATAGAGGGATGGATGGATGGATGGATGATAGAGGGATGAATGGAGGGATAGAGGGAGGGATGGATGGATGATAGAGGGATGAATGGAGGGATAGAGGGAGGGATGAATGGAGGGATAGAGGCAGGGATGGATGGATGATAGAGGGATGAATGGAGGGATGAATGGAGGGATAGAGGGAGGGATGGATGGATGATAGAGGGATGAATGGAGGGATAGAGGGATGAAAGTAGGGATAGAGAGAGGGATGGATGGATGATAGAGGGATGAATGGAGGGATAGAGGGAGGGATTAATGGAGGGATAGAGGGATGAAAGGAGGGATAGAGGGAGGGATGGATGGATGATAGAGGGATGAATGGAGGGATGAATGGAGGGATAGAGGGAGGGATGGATGCATGGATGATAGAGGGATGAATGGAGGGATAGAGGGATGGATGGATGGATGCTAGAGGGATGAATGGAGGGATAGAGGCATGAAAGGAGGGATAGAGGGAGGGATGGATGAATGGAGGGATAGAGAGATGAAAGGAGGGATAGAGGGAGGGATGGATGGATGATAGAGGGATGAATGGAGGGATGAATGGAGGGATAGAGGGATGAAAAGAGGGATAGAGGGAGGGATGGATGGATGATAGAGGGATGAATGGAGGGATAGAGGGATGAAAGGAGGGATAGAGGGAGGGATGCATGAATGATAGAGGGATGAATAGAGGGATGAATGGAGGGATAGAAGGAGGGATGAATGGAGGGATAGAGGGATGGATGGATAGATGATAGAGGGATGAATGGAGGGATAGAGGGAGGGATGGATGATAGAGGGATGAATGGAGGGATAGAAGGAGGGATGAATGGAGGGATAGAGGGATGAAAGGAGGGATAGAGGGAGGGATGGATGGATGATAGAGGGATGAATGGAGGGATGCATGGAGGGATAGAGGGAGGGATGGATGCATGGATGATAGAGGGATGAATGGAGGGATAGAGGGATGGATGGATGGATGCTAGAGGGATGAATGGAGGGATAGAGGGATGGATGGATGATAGAGGGATGAAAGGAGGGATAGAGGGATGGATGGATGATAGAGGGATGAATGGAGGGATGAATGGAGGGATAGAGGGAGGGATGGATGCATGGATGATAGAGGGATGAATGGAGGGATAGAGGGAGGGATGGATGATAGAGGGATGAATGGAGGGATAGAGGGAGGGATGAATGGAGGGATAGAGGCAGGGATGGATGGATGATAGAGGGATGAATGGAGGGATGAATGGAGGGATAGAGGGAGGGATGGATGGATGGATAATAGAGGGATGAATGGAGGGATAGAGGGAGGGATGGATGGATGATAGAGGGATGAATGGAGGGATAGAGGGAGGGATGAATGGAGGGATAGAGGCAGGGATGGATGGATGATAGAGGGATGAATGGAGGGATAGAGGGAGGGATGAATGGAGGGATAGAGGCAGGAATGGATGGATGATAGAGGGATGAATGGAGGGATGAATGGAGGGATAGAGGGAGGGATGGATGGATGGATGATAGAGGGATGGATAGAGGGATGGATGGATGGATGATAGAGGGATGAATGGAGGGATAGAGGGAGGGAGGGATGGATGGATGATAGAGGGATGAATGGAGGGATAGAGGGATGAAAGGAGGGATAGAGGGATGGATGGATGATAGAGGGATGAATGGAGGGATAGAGGGATGAAAGGAGGGATAGAGGGAGGGATGGATGAATGATAGAGGGATGAATAGAGGGATGAATGGAGGGATAGAAGGAGGGATGAATGGAGGGATAGAGGGATGGATGGATAGATGATCGAGGGATGAATGGAGGGATAGAGGGAGGGATGGATGATAGAGGGATGAATGGAGGGATAGAAGGAGGGATGAATGGAGGGATAGAGGGATGAAAGGAGGGATAGAGGGAGGGATGGATGGATGATAGAGGGATGAATGGAGGGATGCATGGAGGGATAGAGGGAGGGATGGATGCATGGATGATAGAGGGATGAATGGAGGGATAGAGGGATGGATGGATGGATGCTAGAGGGATGAATGGAGGGATAGAGGGATGGATGGATGATAGAGGGATGAAAGGAGGGATAGAGGGATGGATGGATGATAGAGGGATGAATGGAGGGATGAATGGAGGGATAGAGGGAGGGATGGATGATAGAGGGATGAATGGAGGGATAGAGGGAGGGATGAATGGAGGGATAGAGGCAGGGATGGATGGATGATAGAGGGATGAATGGAGGGATGAATGGAGGGATAGAGGGAGGGATGGATGGATGGATAATAGAGGGATGAATGGAGGGATAGAGGGAGGGATGGATGGATGATAGAGGGATGAATGGAGGGATAGAGGGAGGGATGAATGGAGGGATAGAGGCAGGGATGGATGGATGATAGAGGGATGAATGGAGGGATAGAGGGAGGGATGAATGGAGGGATAGAGGCAGGAATGGATGGATGATAGAGGGATGAATGGAGGGATGAATGGAGGGATAGAGGGAGGGATGGATGGATGGATGATAGAGGGATGGATAGAGGGATGGATGGATGGATGATAGAGGGATGGATAGAGGGATGGATGGATGGATGATAGAGGGATGAATGGAGGGATAGAGGGAGGGAGGGATGGATGGATGATAGAGGGATGAATGGAGGGATAGAGGGATGAAAGGAGGGATAGAGGGATGGATGGATGATAGAGGGATGAATGGAGGGATAGATGGAGGGATGGATGGATGATAGAGGGATGAATGGAAGGATGAATGGAGGGATAGAAGGAGGGATGAATGGAGGGATAGAGGGATGAATGGAGGGATAGAGGGATGAAAGGAGGGATAGAGGGAGGGATGGATGCATGGATGATAGAGGGATGAATGGAGGGATGAATGGAGGGATAGAGGGAGGGATGGATGCATGGATGATAGAGGGATGAATGGAGGGATAGAGGGATGAATGGAGGGATAGAGGGAGGGATAGAGGGAGGGATGGATGGATGATAGAGGGATGAATGGAGGGATAGAGGGAGGGATGAATGGAGGGATAGAGGGAGGGATGGATGGATGATAGAGGGATGAATGGAAGGATGAATGGAGGGATAGAGGGAGGGATGGGTGGATGAATGGAGGGATGAATGGAGGGATAGAGGGAGGGTTAGAGGGATGAATGGAGGGATGAATGGAGAGATGAATGGAGAGATAGAAGGAGGGATGGATGATAGAGGGAGGGATGGATGATAGTGGGATGGATGGATGATAGAGGGATGGATGATAGAGGGATATATAGATACACGACAGATAATAGATAGAGATAGAATCATAGATAGATAGAATCATAGATAGATAGAATCATAGATAGATAGATAGATAGAGGGATAGATAGATAGATAGATAGATAAATACTGTATCTCAATGTTGGTGAAAGAGTCAGATTCATTTGTTCCCATAAAACTACTATAAAGAAATGAGGAAAATAATACAAATACTTTTTTTTTTTTTTATCTTCACCACCTTGGATTCAAACCAGCAACGTTCAAAACTTGTGTCCAGCAACCTCCTTGCTTTCCTAGCTGCTCTAGCTGTTGAGCCACTAGGATTGATGATGTCAGAGGGAGGATTTCACATAAATGAACCTACAATGCAGCCATCTCTATGTCCTGTATTCTAGAGGGAGAGGAAAAGAGGATTTTTTTTCTTCTAATAAAGTTACTAAAAATAATAAAAAAAAATAGAATAATGTAATTTTATTGCACTTTTTTATAAAATAATAAACATCACAAATCAGCAAATAAAAGGGACATATTTGGTGTCCCTGTAATCGTAATGACCTGAACAACACAGCGATCAGGATTATTTATGGGGATCGGTAAATGGCGGGAAAAAAAGGCGCAATTTATTATTTTTCTTTATTAAAACCCATAAAAAATGTAATAAAAATGGATCACTGAGGCCGTGTTCACACATGGCGTAAATGCTGCATTTTTTTCTGCAGGTGTCCGCGCCACGAGTGCAATAACAATGTTCTCTGATTATTGCGTGTTTGCGGTATTTTTTATACATTGTCCCCCTTATTTGATACATATTTGTTGCTGATGTGAATCCTGAAGCTTATAAAGAAAGAAACACCAAATCTGCACAGTTCAGCGGCGTCTTTCCACGCACCAGGAGCAGAGATTTCAGGACGTCTCATCCACTTTGCTTGGACAATTAGTCCATATTCACATGTAGTGTAAATGCTGCATATTTTTCTGCTGGTTTTTTGCACATTTATTCTGCTGTGTTTAATTGTCCAAGTAAAGTGTATGTGGTTCCATGAAAAGACGCCGCTGAATTCTGCGGTTTTCGGGGGGGGGGGGGTTTCTCTGGAGGTTTCTATGTGGAGCTTAAAAAATGCAGGAAAAAGCTTCTCTGTACAATAAAAACACTTAAAAACGCAGATTCACATCTGAACCAAAAACGCATTAAATAATGGAGCAAAGGCAGAAAAAATGCAGCAAAAATGGAAAAAACAGAGAAGATTGTTATTGTGTAGTTTGGTGCAGACAGAAACAAAAAGAAACAGAATTTATGCAACGTGTGAACACAGATTGATAGGCACAAATAAGCAACATGTCATATAGTGACACAGAAATATAAAAAAATTCTGACTGCTATGAATATGAATGAACAGTCCGGGGCATCTGCTGAATGACCCTTACTGCTAAATGGGTGTGGCTAGGGGTGTGGCTAGGGGCGTGGTCAAAATTTGCCGCGGCGCGCTGCGCGCGCCGCATACTTTGTCCCTCTTTCCTTTCTTGAAAAGTTGGGAGGTATGAATACAGTACCAAGGCTCTGGAAGGAATAGAGTACCACGCTGAAGGTTGGGATACCCTGGCAGAAGGTGATACTGTAGAGACCCAAGAGAAAGCTAAAGGTGACACTGCAAAGACCCAGGAGGAAGTTGAAGTTAATACAGTGAAGACCCAAGAGACAGTGAACGTTATAAGTCAAAGCTGTGGCACTGCAGGAACCACAACGGAACTTCAGGCTTGCACCACTTTTGTAGTACATACCGCCGATTTATAACACAACTGGTTGCCTTCTCACACCATATAATGGTAATATCAGTTTTTCACCAGTGCTCTGCAGACCATATATGCTGTGTAGGCATACCTCCCAACCATCCCGGATATAGCGGGACATCCCCGATTTTATACGTCAGTCCCGTTCTCACGCCCGGGAAGCTCTGTGTCCCGCAGTGCAGTGAGACGCAGCTGCCACGCCCCCGCACTCTGCCGACCACGCCCCCTCTGGATGCCTGCCACACTCTCTGGATGCCTTTCTTGTTATCTATGATGCTGGCCATGCCCCTTTGCGGTCATCCATGCCCCCTCTCTATGCTGGACACATACACTCCTTGGATGCCTTCCTTGTCCCCTCCTCCTGCTCTCGAAGCTGGCCACGCCCCCTCTGCCTGCCCCCTCTACCCAGGATGCTCACATGTGACAGACTCATCTGCAGAGCGGCTGCTTCAAAACCGTCAGTTCTGCAACTGAGGTAAGTGCACCAGCAGCAGGGAGAGTGCAGAGTGCCTGCAGGAGAGAGTGTAGTGTGCTTGCAGCAGGGAGAGAGCAGTGTGCCTGCAGGAGGGAGAGAGCAGCATGTCTGCAGCAGGGAGAGTGCAGAGTGCCTGCAGGAGAGAGTGCAGTGTGCTTGCAAGCAGGGAAAGAGCAGTGTGCCTGCAGGAGGGAAAGAGCAGTGTGCCAGCAGCAGGGAGAGTGCAGAGTGCCTGCAGGAGAGAGTGCAGTGTGGTTGCAGCAGGGAGAGAGCAGTGTGCCTGGGAGAGTGCAGAGTGCCTGCAGGAGAGAGTGCAGTGTGCTTGCAGCAGGGAGAGAGCAGTGTGCCTGCAGCAGGGAGAGTGCAGTGTGGCTGCAGGAGAGAGTGCAGTGTGCCTGCAGGAGGGAGAGAGCAGTGTGCCTGCAGGAGGGAGAGAGCAGTGTGCCTGCAGCAGGGAGAGTGCAGTGTGCCTGCAGGAGAGAGTGCAGTGTGCCTGCAGTTGGGAGAGTGCAGTGTGCCTGCAGGAGGGAGAGTGCAGTGTGCTTGCAGGAGGGAGAGTGCAGTGTGCCTGCAGGAGGGAGTGTGCAGTGTGCCTGCAGGAGGGAGAGTGCAGAGTGCCTGCAGGAGGGAGAGTGCAGAGTGCCTGCAGGAGGGAGAGTGCAGAGTGCCTGCAGGAGGGACAGTGCAGAGTGCCTGCAGGAGGGAGAGTGCAGTGTGCTTGCAGGAGGGAGAGTGCAGTGTGCTTGCAGGAGGGAGAGTGCAGTGTGCCTGCAGGAGGGAGAGAGCAGTGTGCCTGCAGCAGGGAGAGAGAGCAGTGTGCTTGCAGGAGGGAGAGACAGTGTGCCTGCAGGAGGGAGAGCAGTGTGCCTGCAGGAAGGAGAGAGCAGTGTGCATGCAGCAGGAAGAGAGCAGTGTGCCTGCAGCAGGGAGAGAGCAGTGTGCCTGCAGGAGGGAGAGAGCAGTGTGCCTGCAGCAGGGAGAGAGCAGTGTGCCTGCAGCAGGGAGAGAGCAGGGTGCCTGCAGGAGGGAGAGAGCAGTGTGCCTGCAGGAGGGAGAGAGCAGTGTGCCTGCAGCAGGGAGAGTGCAGTGTGCCTGCAGGAGAGAGTGCAGTGTGCCTGCAGTTGGGAGAGTGCAGTGTGCCTGCAGGAGGGAGAGTGCAGTGTGCTTGCAGGAGGGAGAGTGCAGTGTGCCTGTGACTCGCCCACCCCAGGGCTATGGGACACCCGGTGCCGGGCCGGACTAGTCCGGTGGTAGTCAGTGGTGGCTGGGCCCGGCTCCGTGGCCCTGGTGGGTGTCAGTTTAATATGTGGCTGATGACTTTAAGTTTGTATTCGTGACGCCACCTGTGGTATGCGGCTATTAAGCCGCCGCTGCTGTGTGAGGCCACCGGGATGATGTTATGGCAGCAAAGGTGGTACTGCTCCCCACAGGTGGAGCAATGCCCGGGGCACAGTTGGTGCTTGTGGAAGTCTATGGTGCTGTGTGACTAACACGGTGCAGGGCCGACAAGCAATGAAAGAAACAGGCACAAACAGTAGTCTCTTTACCTTCTCCTCTTTTACTCGGCAGAAACTTAGTCCAGGGAGACCGTCACAGATGGTAAAGATGGTCCGGCCGGCCTGGAAGTGCCTGGGGTGATCTTTGGCCAGTTGAGTATGAGGCCTACTCCTTAATCTTTCTCTGCTGTTTTAGGACACTGCACTTTGGGTTTGCAATTGCCCTCTTGCTGCTGGGACTTGTTGTTCGTCCCTCTCTCTGTGTGGTAGACTGCGCAGGCCCTCTCTGGTGCTTCTCTGCTGGAGTCCACACCGGGCCCTTGGAATGCAGCTGTACCTTCAGATTACTTCTGGGCCAGGGGCTTGCAGCTCTCCTGCCCTCCGGATTCAGCTACCAGGGATGGATTTTATGCCCTGGCAACTACAGACTCCGATGTCCGAGTCTCTCTGCTGCCTCTCAGCTACTCCTGCTTCCCTGGGCCAAGCTACTCTAGCTCTAGGCCCCAGTTCTGCAGGACAGCTCACTCTGCGTCTGCTTCCTTCCACTTCTCCCTACAGACTGACTACACTTCCTCCCTCCAGCTAGACTTAAGGAATGCTCCCTGAAGTTCCAGGTTCAGAGCTCCCCCTGCTGGCCGGAGGGAGAACTGCGTTGGGTGTTAAACTTACTGGCCAATAGATCTCCCAATTACCTCCAGGCTCAGCATTAACCCTTTGGAAGGGCAATGCTGTTGTGGCGACCAGGTCCTGGGGCGCCACACTCCCCCTTAGTTAAATTCAGTACTCCCGGACTGTAGAAACAAACATGACATGTTAGAACATTTCATCCCATTATGGGAGGCGCATTACTTGAACGTTACAAACTTAAACATTACTATAAGAGTCCAGTGTGGCTCCCTGCCGGGTGTCCATTACACTGCTCCATGGGGGACCCGCCGCGTTCAAACCCCCAACGTAGGCTCTGGGCGTGCGTCAGAGCATTGATGACCCCACTCTATGCACGCCGGACGGGTTTTTCTTCAGGGGTGTTGAGCACACTGGTGCTAACTATGAACAATTTGGGTGTTGGCCACCCATAGTCCAGTGGCCCAATTGTCCATTTTCGCAATCAAAGAAAAAGAAAACATTTTGTACACAACATGACAGACATTTTGCATAACTATTTACATTCTAATAAGTACTCTTTCCCTTATACAGTTGACTCTCTATACCTTAGAGGGGGTTGTCCCCGGGTGCTGCGTTGAGACCTGCGTAGCTCTGGTGTTTGCCCCTGACTACTTAGTGTGTCTTCTACCTCAGCACTACAGGTGGGCCTAACCCCGATAGGTAAGCGTGATGATTGCCTATGTGGTCCAAGAGTCGCCAAGGGTATGACAGGTTCGCCACTGACAGGGGGTTGATCCTCCTGCTCCACTGCTGGCGTGTCATCTCGTGTTGGAGCAGACGGTTCTTTAGGTGGATTCGGAACCTCTTCTGTTTCTGGCTCGACCAACTGCGGAAACGTCAAAACTGGTACCACTATGGCATTGTTTATTCGGGTCCAAGTTTTGGGGAATTTTCCAAGGATTGTTTGGATCATCTCCCCCTCTTTCTCTTGACTTTGGGGACTTCCTTGTACTTCTTCCATTTCTCTTTGGATTCTGCACCGTTCAGGGCACGCTTTCAGGCGGTCTCGAGAAATTGCTTGATAGGTCTTGCCTTCATCCTTGCTTATGAGGCATACCTTACTATTGTCAAAGTTGGAGGGGATAATGGTGTAGGGCTCGTTTTCCCACTGATCATCCAATTTATGCGTCCTCCGCTTCTTCTTGAGGACTTGTTCTCCAGGTGCTAAGGGAGTTGCTGGGGCTGTTTGATTGTAATGCTGCTCTTGTCTCGTTCTTGCTTGAGACAGGCTCCTCTCTACGCATTCCTGGACCTTACGGTACCGCTGCTGCCGCTCTGTATCCCAATCCTCTATTTCCTGAACCGCCTCAGGTGACACAGTCCCCATCTCAAAGTCTACGGGTAACTTGCCAGGTCTTGCTCGCATCAGGTAAGCAGGGCTGCAGTTGGTCGAATTTACCGGGATATGGTTGTACAGGTCTACCAGATCTGGCAACTTCTCTGGCCATTGGTTTCTTTCTTCCAGAGGTAGAGTCTTGAGCATATCAATAACCACATGGTTCATCTTCTCACACAATCCATTGGTTTGGGAGTGGTACGGTGTGGTTCTGATTTTCTTACAACCGTACATGTTACAGAACTCTTGGAACACTTCTGCCTCGAATGCAGGACCTTGATCGGTCAGTACCCTTTCAGGGTAACCGTGAGGTCGACAAAAGTATGCCTGAAATGCTCTAGCTGCTGTTCTGGCTGTCTGGTCCTTCACGGGCACTACTACCAGGAAACGAGAGTAATGGTCCACAATGGTGAGGGCGTACACATAGCCTGACCGACTTGGTGTTAACTTCACGTGGTCCAGGGCCACCAACTCTAGGGGCTGCTTCGTGACAATTGGCTGTAGGGGAGACCTCTGGCTGGCATCATCTTTCCGCCTCAGGTTACATGGACCACAGTCTCGGCACCACTTCTCAATCATCTTTCTCATGTGCACCCAGTAGAACCGTTCGCGGAGTAGGGTCTCCAACTTCTTCCACCCGAAGTGTCCTGCGTTATCATGATAAGCTGCTAGGACCATTGGAGCATCCCTCTGTGGGACCACTATCTGCCAGACGAGTTCATTCGTTCGCCAGTTGACATATCTCTTGCAGAGCTTGCCTTGGTATGTGAACAGTCGTCCCCTCTCCTTCCACAGCTGCTGGGCTTCTTCTGGAGCATCCGGGCCAAGATGGGTCTCAGCTTGTGCTAGCTTCTCTTTGACCAATCGCACGGCCGGGTCACCGTTCTGTGTCTCTTCCCAATTATGGTGGAGTAATGGGTTGACCGAGACCTCGTGCTGGCTCGAGCGCTTCACTCCTACAGCATGCTCACACTGGGAAACACCTTGGTGATGGAAAGCCGGTAACTCTATCTCTTCGAGTTCATCCAGGTCTTCTCCAGACTCGGGTAAGTGAGGCATTCTGGACAGCGCATCAGCATTGTTATTCTTCTTGCCAGCCCGATACTTGATGGTAAAGTCAAAGTTAGACAGCCGGGCCATCCATCGCTGTTCCAACGCACCTAACTTGGCTGTTGCCAGGTGTGTCAACGGATTGTTGTCCGTGAAGATGGTGAACTTGGCCGATGCCAGATAGTGCTTGAAGCGTTCAGTCACTGCCCAAACAATAGCGAGGAACTCCAGCTTGAAGGAACTGTAGTTTTCTGGATTCCTTTCGGTGGGCCGAAGCTTCCTACTGGCGTACGCTATCACCCTCTCTCTGCCTCCCTGTACCTGGGACAGAACTGCTCCCAGTCCCACGTTGCTGGCGTCTGTATACAGTACAAACGGTTGGCTGTAGTCAGGGTAGGCCAGAATTTCTTCTCCCGTGAGAGCCCCTTTCAGCCGGACAAAGGATGTTTCTAGTTGGCTGCTCCATTCAAATGGAGGGCTCTGCTTCTTAGCCTGCTTTGGATGGCCCACCAGGAGATCTTGAAGGGGCGCTGCTATCTTGGTGAAACCATCGATGAACCTTCGGTAGTAGCCCACCAGTCCAAGGAACTGCCGCACCTCCTTCACTGTGGTGGGTCTTGGCCAGTCCTTGATTACAGTGACTTTCTCCGGATCAGGTGCCACACCTTCTGCGCTGACTACATGACCCAGGTACTGTACCTTTGGCTTCAAGAGGTGACATTTGGACGGCTTTATCTTCAGGCCATATTTCGACAAGGACTCAAACACTTCTGCTAAGTGCCTCAGGTGGTCTTCATAAGTCTTGGAGTAGACTATGACGTCATCCAGGTACAACAGCACGGTTTCAAAGTTGTGGTGGCCCAAGCAGCACTCCATCAACCTTTGGAATGTCCCTGGGGCGTTGCAGAGCCCGAATGGCATACAGTTGAACTCACAGAGGCCCATCGGTGTCGTGAATGCAGTCTTCTCCTTGTCCGCCTCTGCCACGGGAACCTGCCAATACCCACTGGTGAGATCCAAGGTGGAGAAATAATTAGCTGACTTTAAGGCTGTTAGTGACTCCTCTATTCTGGGCAGTGGATAAGCATCTTTATGTGTAATGCGGTTAATTTGTCTGTAATCTACGCACATTCTCATTGTACCATCTTTTTTCTTTACGAGCACTAGTGGAGCTGCCCAGGGGCTACAACTATCTCTGATAACCCCAGCCTCCTTCATTTCCCGTAACATTTCTTTGGCACGCTGGTACTGTGCGGGGGGCACAGGGCGGTATCTCTCTTTAATGGGATGATGATCACCCGTGGGGATTTGATGTTTAACCCCTTGCACCTGCCCAAAATCTAGGGGGTGTTTGCTGAAGACCCGCTCGTACTCCTGTACCACCCGGTAAACCCCATGCTTTTGGTGTGAGGGGGTGGAGTCGGTGCCCACATGTAAGTTTTGGCACCAGTCTTCCAGCTGCCCCTTGGAGCCATTGTCTTCCGCCTGGTCGGACGGGATCAAGGGTTCCACTGCTTTGATGGTATTGTTGCCGACAGTGTACAGTTTTGCTACAGTGGCGTACCGGGGCAATTTGGCCTCCTCCTCCCCACAATTCAGGACACGGACGGGCACTCTCCCCTTGCGGACGTCTGCTACCCCTCTGGCTACCAGGACTCCCGGCCTACTGTCTGAATACACCGGTTCTACCAAGGCATGGTAATCCTGACCCTTGAGGCCTATTGCTGCCCGACACCATATCAACATTTCACTTCTTGGGGGTATTACAATGGGGAGGGGGTCACTTACCCTCACACTGCCAATTTCTCCTCCGGCCAGCTCTACCTGCTGCCTCCTCATCAGGGCTCTGATCTCCCTCTGTAGGGCACGCTGCTGCCCGGAGCTGGCGGTTTCAGACGCCTGTTGCAACAAAATTATCACTTCGGCAATACAATTTTCTATCACATTTGTACCAATGGTTAGCAGTGGTTCAGATTCTTTGCGATCAATATCGACAATTATCATCCCCTGACATGGCAATTCTACCCGCCCCACTTTAATGGTTACTTCTTTGTACCCAATTTGGGGTAAGGGCTGACCATTACTGGCAACAATTGTTAAATCATCATCTGGGCCATGATCAATGTCTGAATCAGCCCAATATCTTTTGTACAGTTTGTAGGGGATGGTTGTTACCTGGGACCCCGTATCCAGGAGGGCATTCAAAGGGATCCCATCCAGCACAATAGGAAGGACCGGGCGTCCTCCCACATACTTGCTGCGGCTGGGGGTTGAGCCGGGCTTCCTCACACCTGGGGGTTGGCTCCTGGCCCCAGGCTCGGCCCATTTAAAGGACAGTGTCGTGCAATGTGGCCCGCCTGGCTGCAGCGGCGGCAGATCGGTTGTCCCATTGAATCATACTGGTCTGTGTCTCTGCCTCGGGTCGGCGGAATCCTCCTCTGTCGCATCCAGGGGACGTCATCTGGGCTGGAGGCCAACTCGAGTCTTGCAGGCGATGGGGTCACTTGTAGAGACTGCACGGTCTTGGCCAGGGCAGCTACAGTCTTGGTCAGCTCCTGGAACTGCTGTCTGAGCTCCGCAGTGGGATCCTTATCCAGGGTCTGCGCCTCAGCCCCTGCAGCGGCTCGTGTTGCAGGCACCACCCCGGGGTACGTGATAGCAAGAGGCCGGAGGGGTACTGGGTCATTCGGTGTAGATTCTCTCAGTACCCGGATGGCCTGGTCCTTAAACTTTGCAAAGTCCAGAGCAGGATTCTGCAGGACCAGGATACGCAGCTGGGTCCTGTGGGCATCTGACAGGAGCCCCTCTATGAACTGCTCAGTTAGGAGTTTGTGTTCTTCACGTACACTCTCTGGGTCCACCTGTTTAACTGCTTTCAGGGCCTCCTGCAAGTTTAAGGCATAGTCCCTTATGCTGTCTGTGGCCCGCTGCTTGCACCCAAAGAATCTCATCTTTATCTCTGCTGCGGTGCGGGTGTCAAAAGTACTCTTTAGCTTGGCCATTATCTGGGTTACTGTCCCTTTATCTGTATCAGGCCAGGACTTCACTTCCCGCTGGGCTGCGCCGGCTAGCTGCCCCATTAATATGCCCACCTTCTGGCTCTCAGTCAGCGGATACACCCGGAATAAGCTGTGCAGACTTTCTCTGAAGTCGCTCAAGGTATGGGACTCCCCGGAGTACTGCGGCAGCCATTCTGCTCCCGGGATGTACGGCATGGTGATCGGCATTACCGGCGCTACAGTGGGGGCTGGGGCGACGGCGACTGGGATTGCTTCGGCCGGTGCTGCGGCACCTTGGGCGATGGCAGCCACCTGCTCTCCCTCTGAGTCGGACATCTTCCTCCCCCTTAGTGAACCTTACCAGGCTCCGTTCACTTTTCAAATTTCCTTCTGGGTCGCGCGGGGTTAACAGCGCTCTGCTCTGATGGCGCGCTCCCTTCGCGCTCTTTGTCAGGCACGCCCCCTTCTTCCTGCGCTCGGCGAGGCTAATGGCGGCGGCAGTTTACAGCCAGTACACAGTCTTTTAAGCACAATTCCTGCAGGCGCACAGTACCCGGTGGGACCGGGCACGAAATCCTGTTCGTGACGCCAAAGTTGACTCGCCCACCCCAGGGCTATGGGACACCCGGTGCCGGGCCGGACTAGTCCGGTGGTAGTCAGTGGTGGCTGGGCCCGGCTCCGTGGCCCTGGTGGGTGTCAGTTTAATATGTGGCTGATGACTTTAAGTTTGTATTCGTGACGCCACCTGTGGTATGCGGCTATTAAGCCGCCGCTGCTGTGTGAGGCCACCGGGATGATGTTATGGCAGCAAAGGTGGTACTGCTCCCCACAGGTGGAGCAATGCCCGGGGCACAGTTGGTGCTTGTGGAAGTCTATGGTGCTGTGTGACTAACACGGTGCAGGGCCGACAAGCAATGAAAGAAACAGGCACAAACAGTAGTCTCTTTACCTTCTCCTCTTTTACTCGGCAGAAACTTAGTCCAGGGAGACCGTCACAGATGGTAAAGATGGTCCGGCCGGCCTGGAAGTGCCTGGGGTGATCTTTGGCCAGTTGAGTATGAGGCCTACTCCTTAATCTTTCTCTGCTGTTTTAGGACACTGCACTTTGGGTTTGCAATTGCCCTCTTGCTGCTGGGACTTGTTGTTCGTCCCTCTCTCTGTGTGGTAGACTGCGCAGGCCCTCTCTGGTGCTTCTCTGCTGGAGTCCACACCGGGCCCTTGGAATGCAGCTGTACCTTCAGATTACTTCTGGGCCAGGGGCTTGCAGCTCTCCTGCCCTCCGGATTCAGCTACCAGGGATGGATTTTATGCCCTGGCAACTACAGACTCCGATGTCCGAGTCTCTCTGCTGCCTCTCAGCTACTCCTGCTTCCCTGGGCCAAGCTACTCTAGCTCTAGGCCCCAGTTCTGCAGGACAGCTCACTCTGCGTCTGCTTCCTTCCACTTCTCCCTACAGACTGACTACACTTCCTCCCTCCAGCTAGACTTAAGGAATGCTCCCTGAAGTTCCAGGTTCAGAGCTCCCCCTGCTGGCCGGAGGGAGAACTGCGTTGGGTGTTAAACTTACTGGCCAATAGATCTCCCAATTACCTCCAGGCTCAGCATTAACCCTTTGGAAGGGCAATGCTGTTGTGGCGACCAGGTCCTGGGGCGCCACACCTGCAGGAGGGAGTGTGCAGTGTGCCTGCAGGAGGGAGAGTGCAGAGTGCCTGCAGGAGGGAGAGTGCAGAGTGCCTGCAGGAGGGAGAGTGCAGAGTGCCTGCAGGAGGGACAGTGCAGAGTGCCTGCAGGAGGGAGAGTGCAGTGTGCTTGCAGGAGGGAGAGTGCAGTGTGCTTGCAGGAGGGAGAGTGCAGTGTGCCTGCAGGAGGGAGAGAGCAGTGTGCCTGCAGCAGGGAGAGAGAGCAGTGTGCTTGCAGGAGGGAGAGACAGTGTGCCTGCAGGAGGGAGAGCAGTGTGCCTGCAGGAAGGAGAGAGCAGTGTGCATGCAGCAGGAAGAGAGCAGTGTGCCTGCAGCAGGGAGAGAGCAGTGTGCCTGCAGGAGGGAGAGAGCAGTGTGCCTGCAGCAGGGAGAGAGCAGTGTGCCTGCAGCAGGGAGAGAGCAGGGTGCCTGCAGCAGGGAGAGAGCAGTGTGCCTTCAGGAGAGGGGAGCAGTGTGCCTGCAGGGTGGGCAGCAGTGTGCCTGCAGGAGGAGGCAGCAGTGTGCCTGCAGGAGGAGGCAGCAGTGTGCTTGCAAGAGGGGGCAGCAGTGTGCCTGCAGGAGGGGAGAGCAGTGTGCCTGCAGGAAGGGGGAGCAGTGTGCTTGCAGGAGGGGGGAGCAGTGTGCTTGCAGGAGGGGAGAGCAGGGGAGAGTCCAGCACTTGTCTTCTCAGGTCCCCCCTGTGCCTGCAATAGAAAAAGCAGACAAACAGGGGACTCAGAGAAAGCAGCCAGAGGAGCTCTCAGGCTCTGATGCTGCAATGCTGCTAGCCTGTGCCCTCAGCGCCCCCCAGCACCACGCCAGCCTGTGCCCTCAGCGCCCCCCAGCACCACGCCATCCTGTGCCCTCAGTGCCCCCCAGCACCACGCCAGCCTGTGCCCTCAGCGCCCCGCGAGCCTGTGCCCTCAGTGCCCCCCCAGTGCTGCCAACCTGTGCCCTCAGCGCCCCACCAGCCTGTGTCCTCAGTGCCCCCTAGTGCTGCTAGCTTGTGCCCTCAGTGCCCCCCAGTGCTGCTAGCCTGCGCCCTCAGCGTCCCGCCAGCCTGTGCCCTCAGCGCCCCACTAGCCTGTGCCCTTAGTGCCCCCAGTGCTGCTAGCCTGTGCCCTCAGTGCCCCGCCAGCCTGTGCCCTCAGTGTCCCCCGCAGTGCTGCCAGCATGTGCACTCAGTGTCCCCCGCAGTTCTGCCAGCATGTGCCCTCAGTGCTCCCCCGCAGTGCTGCCAGCTTATGCCTTAAGCACCCTCCAGTACTGCCAGCTTGGGTCCTCAGCGTCTTCCACCGCTGACAGCCTGTGCGCTAAGCATCCCTAGGGCCAGTATGTATGCCCCACAGGCCAACACTGTCAGTATGTAGGCTCCACAGGCCCCAGTAATGTGTATGTATAGGAAATCATTGCAATGCAGACAATTCGTTCCACAACTTGTTAAATGTCCCATCCTGGTCCCCTATTGTGCCATTCCACACATGCACAAACTCACACAAACACACACAAACACGCACATATTATATGCTCACCTTACCTTCTGTTCCATCGCCGGCCTGCTTGGACTTGCTGTTCGCTAGCATGGGCTGTGTATCGGGTAACCATGATGACGAGGGAGGAACTTCCACATCCAGAGCGCTGACGTCAAAGGCAGGAGCCTCTGATTGGTCAGTGCGCTGCGTTTGAGTAGCGTCTGACAGCGGAAGTTCCTGCTTTTTCGCTGATGGTTACCAATACACAGCCTGGAGCGACGAACTACAGGACCCAGGAGGCCGACGATGGAACGGAAGGTTCACATGTTATGCTCACCTTACCTTCCGTTCCATCGCCGGCCTCCTGGGTCTTGTAGTTCGCCGCTAGGATTCCTTCCATGTCGTGATGCATCGGCGAACTACAACTATGTGCGCACGTTGCGTTTTTTCCCCGCGTTAACGCTGCATCTTGAACTGCAGCATTTCAGTGCCAAATTGCATGTGTTCTGCTTCCCCAGCAAATTCTATGAGAAGTCCGAAAATTCAATGCGCACGCTGCATTTGTAAACGCAGCGTTTTGGATGCCAAAAATCGCTGCGGGAAAAAAAAGCAGCATGTCACTTCTTTTGTGTGTTGTAGCTGCGTTCTCCACCCTTTGAAATCAATGATGTGGGTCAAAACGCAACCAAAATGCACTTGGACTGCATTTTTGTTGCGTTCCGCATGCTTTTTTGACAAACAAAACGCAGGTCTTTTCAGTCTCTCTCTGTCGATGTCAGTCAATCTCCCTCTGTCTGTCGGTCGGTCTCTTTCTCTGTCAGTTGGTCGCTCTGTCTGTCTCTCTCTCTGTCTCTCTGTCCGTCAGTCAGTCATTCGCCCTCTCTCATACTCACCGATCACGGGCGAGGCGCTGCACAACTGTCACACTGCTCTGGCGGCTTTTCCTCTTTTGAAAATGGCGGCCGCTCATTATTCCATCTCATATTCCCTGCTTTCCCCGCCCACCGGCACCTAAGATTGGTTGCAGTTAGACACACCCCCACACTAAGTGACAGCTGCAACTGCAACCAATCACAGCCGCCGGTGGGCGGGTCTATATCATGCAGTAAAATAAATAAATAAATAATCTTAAAAAAACTGTCCCCCCCAATTTTGATACCAGCCAGGGTAAAGCCACATGGCTGAAGGCTGGTATTCTCAGGATGGGGAGCTCCACATTATGGGGAGCCCCCCAGCCTAACAATATCAGCCAGCAGCCTCCCGGAATTGCCGCATCCATTAGATGCGACAGTCCTGGGACTCTACCCGGCTCATAGCTGCCACTAAGTCCTAGGTTAATCATGGCAGGCGTCTCCCCGAGATATCTACCATGATTAACCTGCAAGTTAAAGAAAATAAACACATACACCCAAAAATCCTTTATTTGGAATAAAAGACAAAAAAACCCCTCTTTCACCATTTTATTAAACCCCCAAATACCCCTCCAGGTCCAACGTAATCCACATGAGGTCCCGCAACGCATCCAGCTCTGCTACATGAAGCTGACAGGAGCGGTCACAGACCAGACCGCTCTCTATCAGCTCCACGCAGCAACTGAAGTGAGCCGCACGATCAGCGATGACATCACTCAGGTTACCCACGGCCACTGCTGGATCCTCCAACTGTGACAGCAAGTCACCCGACTGACTGAAGTGAGCTGCGCGATCAGCGATGACATCACAGGTGAGTTGTGGTCTCAGGTGGAGGACTCCAGCTGGCCGCGGGTACCCTGAGTGACGGCACCGCTGATGGCGCTGCTCACTTCAGTCACTCAGGGAATTTGCGGTCACCGGTGCGTCCTTCAAGGGTGACCGCTAACCAGGACACGATACACAGACAGAGCTGCGGGATGACAATGAAGTCGGGTTAAGTTCATCTGAGTTCATTCTCATCTCGCAACTCTGTCTGTGTCGGCTGTCAGTGGGCATGTAGCAGAGCTGAATTGACGGGGGAACGCACTGTCAAAAATGCATCCACAACGCATGCAAAACACATGGAAAATGCATCCAAAATGCATGAGTTTTGGGTGCATTTTCTTTTTTTTTTTTTTACAAACGCAGTGTTTACATTTGTCCAGTCTGCCAGAGGGTGCGTTCTTTTCCGCACTGCACAGAACGCAACGTGCGCACATACCAAGCTGAGGTCACACTGGCATATCACATGTGATGCGATATGCTAATGACCCTCGGCTCCTGCTGTGCTGTAAGCGTGAGCCATTACACTGTGATCTGATCCTGCCGTCGGATCACAGCTGAGGAGGAGAGGGAGGGATTAAGGATGTCAGGCGTTCAGTTGGGATGAGCCCTGGGCCATGCTGTCTTTCTAACGGCAGCCGGGCCAGCGGACGAGAGCACCCACTGACCCCCGTGTCTCCACAATTGGAACAATCAGAACAGTAAGTTGCCTGTATTCACTAATTCCTCCCATTAACCAAAAGCACGGTATTATTACAAATATTTTATCTAACAGAGCGGATCTGTTATGAAGTCTGCAGTTTTGTACATGGGGCAGATTTAGGGGAAAGATCTGCTTTAAAACAGAATTTTGTGTTTTAAAATATTCTAGTTTAAAAGTAACACGGCCAAGTTTGCATTTATATTTTAATTTACTACTTAGAAATAAATCTATGTGCAGTATATTTTTTTAATTATTGTTTCTAAAACAATGATTGTCATTGCTGACTGGGTGTGGTAAGAGGCGTGGCCATGGGCGTGGCATAAAAATTTGCCACGGCGCGCCCGCAAACTTTGTCCCTCTTTCCGTTCTTTAGAAGTTGGGAGGTATGGTGTAGGTTCTCACCAGTGACATTCTAGAATAGTAGCCATTCAGACCGTATAGAAACTTAACTCTCACCAGCAACATACCAAGGGGAAATGCAGGTATATAAAGACAGAGGGTGAGGGAAAATAATTAGCAGCTGAAAGGAAAAGATCTCCCCAGGGTCTTAAAGGGGAAAGAGTAAACCCTAACAGAGAAGACACACAAAACTGCATTAACACCACAGAGGAAAGGATGGAAAATCAAGGAGCATTTTGTGCAGCCAAATGCAGAGATCTTCTGCAGCCAGACACTACAGGTTGTCTATGAACCATGACAGTACCCCTCCATTTATGAGTGGTCTCCAAACACTTAGGACAAGGCTTAACTGGATGGGAAGCATGAAAAGAGCGAACTAACCTTGTGACAAATGCTGGAACCCTCTCCTCTGATCCATAACCCCTCCAATGCACCAAGTATTGAAGGGAACGACATAGAAGGTGAGAATCAATCATCTTTGCTATTTGAAAATCTAGATTACCATCAACCATGATTGGGGTGGGATGGTCCCAAAGGTACCACATACTTCTTGAGCCGTGACCTGTGGAAGACATTGTGGATTTTAAGAGTCCGAGGTAATTCCAGACAAAATGCTACCGGGTTAATGACAACGATTACTTTATAGGGACCAATAAACCTAGATCCCAGCTTCCAGGAAGGAACTTTTAACTCATACTCCTGGTTGACAACCACACATACTGTAGTCATTCACACTTAGGTCTGGACGTGGCAAACATTTCTTGTCAGCCATATGTTTGTATCTGCCTCCCATCAGTTTCAAATTATTCTGAACCCTTGCCATACAGAATAGAGCGATGAGGTAAAATGCTCCTCCTCAGGAACTCCAAAGCACTCCTACTAATGGTACCAAATTGCGGATGAAAATCGTATGCACCAAAAACTGGTGACTTGCCAGTAGAATCCAGGTGACGATTGTTTATAGTAAATTCAGCCAACGGTAAAGTAAAATGCCAAATCCTACTGGTTCTTGGAGGCAAAACACCTAAAGTAAGTCTCCAAATTTTGATTCATGCATTCTGTCTGACCTTTCGACTGAGGATGGAAGGCAGAAGAGAAAGACAATTGCACCCCCAGTTAAGCACAAAATGCTTCCAAATGTGAAAACAAACTGGGTTTTCCCATTTGAGACCACATCGGAAGAAACCCCGTGAAGCTTCACAATTTCATCGGTAACACGATGAAATGTACCCATTTTACTGAACATATCCACAACTACTAAAACCACGGTCTTTCCTGCAGAAAAAGGTAGGTCAGTAGTTAAATCCATGGATAAATGCGTCTATGGTCTACTAGGGACAGCCAATGGTAGGAGAGATCCAGATAAATGAGTATAAGTTACCTTAGAAAGTGCACAAGTACTGCAGGCAGAAACATAGTCAACTACATCCTGATGCAACTGCGGCTACCAAAAACAATGAACAAGAAGGTCAAAGGTTGCTTTACTACACGGATGACCCATGAGTACGGTATTATGATGTTCCCCAATTATTTTATGCCACAAATTAGATGGCACAAACAAGCTCCCTGAAGGACAGGAGGCATGGGGGTCCCCTTGAGCTGCCAACCCCTCCTGCTCCAGGTCTGGGCAAAAGGCTAAGATGACCATCCCCTTCTGCAAAATAGGTACAGGTTTCACATGATCACTTCCACCAGGGAAGCTCCGGGGTAATGCATCTGCTTTGATGTTTTAACCCCTGGATAGTAAGTGACAGTACAATTAAACCTGGTAGAAAATAAAGACCATCTAGCCTACCTAGGGTAGAGATGTTTGGCAGATTCAAGATATGACAGGTTTTTATGATCTGTGATCACAGTAATAGGATGAACTGCTCCCTCCAGCCAATGACACCATTCCTCGAAAGCTAACTGAAAGGGGTATTCCCATTTCCAATATAACATCTCAATATGTAGTAGGTGTGATAATAGTAATATTAGCAAATATCTCAAATTAGAAAGTAGTATAGTTCTCCTGATTCACTGTGTTGCTTACCTCATGCTCAGGGCATAGCAGGACCTTAGGTATCCATGGTTATGACCACTAGCACCTAACTAACTAACTGTGACTATATGCGTGGTCATAACCATGGGTACCTAAGGTCCTGCAATGCCCTGAAAATGAGGTATGCGACGTAGTGAATCAGAAAAACTATACTACATTTCTAATTGGAGATATTTGCTAATATTATTACACCTACTACATTTTAGGATAGGATCTTGGAGATGGGAATACCCCTTTAATCGCCAACAGTTCTCTATTGCCAACATCTTAGTTTCTCAAACACAATTTTTTTGGTAAAAAAAAAGTGTATGGATGCCATTTACCAGTTAATGGACGCCTGTGACAAAACAGCCCCAATCCCCACCTCAAATGCATCAACCTCTACAATACATGGCTGTGAAACATCAGGTTGGATGAGTATAGGTGATATGGAAAAACTTCTCTTTCTAGAGAAAAAAGCCTACTGGGCGGAATCCGACCATTTAAAGTAATCCAAATAATTTTTAATACATTTCCAGTAAAAATTGGTAAACCCTAGAAAACGCTTTCAGGTTTTATGGATAAGTACAGCACGGACCTTTTCTGGATTCATCCGAAACCCCGAAGATGACAAAATGGACCCCAAAAACTGCACCTCTTGAACAGCGAAAACACACTCCTCTAGTTTGGCATACAGTTTGTTAACTCTTAAAATCTGTAATACCTGTTTCACATGTATCTGCTGTGTCTCCAAATCAGGTGAGTAGATCAAGATATCGTCCAAATATAGAACCACAAGCCTGCCCAACAAATGGTGAAAAGTATCATTCACAAAATGCTGGAAAATGGCAGGAGCATTAGTGAGGCCAAATGGCATAACCAGACTTTCGAAATGCCCCTCAGGTATGTTGTAAGCCGTTTTCCATTTTTTTTATATATAGTTACTTAGGCTGAAAAAAGACCTAGGTCCATCTAGCGCAACCTTCCTCCACCAGTTCTACATTTGATCACTAAGTCATTTATAACCAACAATGTTGTGTGTACTGAGGAAATCATCCAGCAATTTTTTAAAAGCTGTTATAGTATCTGCCATTACTACCTCTTGTGGTAGAGCAGTCAGACTGTGGAATGCCCTAACTGTAAAGAACCCTTTCCTATTTAGCTGCCGAAATCGCTTTTCTTCCACTCGCAGTGTATGCCCCCTGGTCCTTAGTATTGTCTTTGGAAGAAATAAGTCATGTGCCAGTCCTTTATATTGACCACACATGTATTTATACAAATAAATGAGATCTCCTCTGAGATGTCTTTTTTCTAAACTAAACATATCTAACTTTTTCAATCTGCCATCATATGGGAGGCTTCCATTCCTTGTAATAGTCTAGTTGCCCGCCTTTGAACTGACTCTAACTTCTGAATGTCCTTTTTAAAATGTGGAGCCCAAAACTGGATCCCATATTCCAGATGTGGCCTTACAAGTGATTTATAGAGGGGTAACAATACGTTGGGATCACGGGATCTAATCTGTCTTTTTATACACCCTAAAATCTTATTTGCTTTAGCAACTGCTGCTTAACATTGAGTGCTGCTGCTCAGATTATTTGTAATCAGACTACACAAGTCCTTTTCCTGTTCTGTAGTCCTGAGTTTACTTCCATTTAATCTATACGCAGTTATAGGATTACTCTGTTCTAGGTGCATTACTTTACATTTATCAACATTAAATCTCATTTGCCAAGTATCTGCCCATTCTGACATCTTATCTAGATCTTTTTGTAATATTGTACTATCAAGGTCAGTTTTTAATATCCTACATAGTTTGGTGTCATCAGCAAAGACTGACACTGTACTATCAATCCCATCCACAAGGTCATTAACCCCTTCACGACCGGCCGATTTTTCGCTTTCCGGTTTTTTTTTTCGCCATTCTTTTTCTGAGAGACGTAACTTTTTTATTTTTCAGTCAATATGGTCATGTGAGGGCTCATTTTTTGCGGAACGAGCTGTACTTTTAAATGAAACCATCAGTTTTACCATATAGTGTACTAGAAAATGGCAAAAAAATTCCAAATGCTGTAAAATTGCAAAAAAAGTGCGATCGCAATATGGTTTTTGAGATATTTTATTCACTGTGTTCACTATATGGTAAAACTGATGTGTGGGTATGATGCCTCAGGTCAGTGCGAGTTCGTAGACACCAAACATGTATAAATTTACTTTTATATAAGGGGTTAAAAAAAAATCGGAAGTTTGTCCGAAAAAAGTGGCGCACGTTTTACGCCATATTCCGTGACCCGTAGCGTTCTCATTTTTCGGGATCTTAGGTTTAATGACGGCTTATTTTTTGCGTCTCGAGCTGACGTTTTTAACGGTACCATTTTTGCGCAGATGCTACGTTTTGATCGCCTCTTATTGCATTTTACGCAAAAGTTGTGGCGACAAAAAAACGTCGTTTTGGCGTTTGGAATTTTTTTGCCGCTACGCCGTTTACTGATCAGATTCATTGATTTTATATTTTGATAGATCGGGCGTTTCTGAACGCGGCGATACCAAATGTGTGTATATTTTTTATTTTTTTAACCCTTTAATTTTCAATGGGGCGAATGGGGGGTGATTTGAACTTTTAGGTTTTTTTGTTTTTTTTTAATTTTTTAAAACTTATTTTTTAACTTTTTTTTTTTATTTTACTAGTCCCCCTAGGGGGCTATTGCGATCAGCATTCCGATCGCTCTGCAGTATCTGCTGATCACAGCCACAAGGCTGTAAACAGCAGATACGCTGTCTTTCTCTTTTGCTGTGCCCCGGGCACAGCGAAAGTGAAACCAAGTCAGGTGTAGTACAGGAGTCATCACATGACCCTGTGCTACCATGACAACTATCGGGAGTCACGTGATCGCGTCACGTGACTTCCGGTATCGGGCGGTAAGGAAAACATTACCGCAATCGCTCTTATAATGGCGCTGTCATGTATTGACAGCGCCATATAAGGGGTTAATCGGCACGAGCAGATAACGATTCTGCTCGTGCCTAGCAGGCACACATCTCAGCTGTGAAAATCAGCTGAGATGTGTGCCGATCGCGGCATGCTGCCGCCGGAGGACCGCGGGCAGTAAGATTATGTCATTTGGGACGTAATTTTACGGCCCGCGGTCGTTAAGGGGTTAATAAAGAGATTAAAAAGAATTGGTCCTAGCACAGATCCCTGCGGCACCCCACTGCTGACTATTGCCTATTTAGAGAATATACCATTTATGACTACTCTTTGTTTCCTATCTTTTAGCCAATTCCTTACCAAGTTGCATATAGTTTCCCCTAGTCCTTGCTTCTGGAACTTTAGTATAAGACTATTATGTGGTACAGTATCAAATGCCTTTGCAAAGTCCAAATAAATCACATCAGCTGCATTACCAATATCCAGGTTTGCACTTACCCCCTCATAGAACCCCAACAGGTTGGTTAGACCCGACTTATCTTTCATGAATCCATGCTGTTTGTCAGTTATTATATTATTTTCTGCAATATATTTTTGCATGTCATCCCTTAAAATGCCCTCAAAAACTTTGCATACTACAGATGTCAGGCTTACTGGACGGTAGTTGCCTGCATCTATCTTCTTACCTTTCTTAAATATCGGTACCACATCAGCAATCCTCCAATCCTGAGGTACCAACCCTGTTACAAGCAAGTATAAAAAGATGAGATACAGCGGTCTGTTGATTACTCAATTGCTCAATTCCCTCAATATCCGTGGAGGACTGCCATCTGGCCCTGGGGATTTGTCAATGTTTAATTTACTCAGATGTAGGCGTACTTCTTCTTGTGTTAAATTAATTATATCGGGTGGGGAACTTTTTCACTTGTTGAATGATCCCTGGTACAGTCAGTTCCTTGGTGAACACAGATGAGAAATGCTATTTAATATCTCAGTCTTTTGTTTGTCCTCTATAACTAACTTGTTATTATATTTTAAGGGACCAATACTATCCTTTGGTTTTTTTTTGGCTTTAATGTATTTATAAAAGATTTTGGGATTTATTTTAATGTCCTTGGCGATTTTTGTTTCTGTAGCTAATTTTGCTTGCTTGATTTCTTTTTTACATTTCTTATTGATATCTTTATACTTCTGAAATGCTATTTCTGTATTATCAGCCTTTAAGATTTTAAACGCCCTTTGTTTTTGTTTTATTATACTTTGTACAGTCTCATTTATCCATAGTGGTTTCTTTTTTTTCCTGGACATTTTATTACCAGAGGGTATAAGTTTTTTTACAAGACTCTAGCAGTGTATCCTTAAACTTACCCCATTTATGTTCAGTATCCCCAGTTACCATGACCTTGTCCCATTCATTCCCTTCTCTTTTGTTTTTAACCGTCTTTATTGAAGAAAAAAAAAACAAGGTACACAGATATATCCAAGATAAAATAAAAGGAAACAAAAGGAAATACAGTTTGTCAGTAGTACAACAAAACATAAAAAGGGAGATTATATGGCATATTTTAAGTATAAACCAACAAATTGGGAGAACTTCCCAGAACCCCCCCAGGGCACGCATAGAGAAGTCTTGTGGCAAAACATTATACAAGCCTAACAGTAACTCTGCCAGCTAGTTGCTCCCTGGTTGTACCAGTCAGTGAATTAGAAACAGACATTCACCGCTTGGCGTGTGGACAGTGGTTGGGCATTAATAAAACAAGACCATGTAAGAAAGAAGAGTGTGTTAAGTTTTTCTTTGTTAAGTAAGGACTCCATCCAGTCCATTTTAAAGAGGTAGGCCACCTTCGTACTAATCAGACTAACAGTAGGGATTGCTTCCTGCGCCCAGAAGTGTAAGATACTTTTACTAGTGGCCGCCGCCCAGATGTATAAAGTGTGGCACTGATGGGCAGGAAGCCTATCCAGCTGGTCTTGTGGAAGAATATTGAAGCTAGCCCACTCAGGGGAGTGGGGAATAGATAGATCAAAGGTATTAGCAGGGTGTTGTGAGAGTGCACAGCCGACCTCCCATCTCCTCGAGCAATCCCAGAGACAGTGAAAAATGACAGCTGGGGAATGTTTACATTTAAGGCAAGGGTAGTTACCAGAGGGGGACATCCTAGATTTAACTGCTGGGGAAATATATGCTCTATGAAAGATCATGAGCGCCGGAAGAAAGGCAAAGCGATCAGATGATGTGTCAGGTTCAAGGACGTGAATCACATGACACATCAGCTGATTGTATAAAAGCCATTTACACAATCAGCTGATGCATCAGTAGAAAAAAAAACTACACACTTCTGTGCAGACTCCTATGCGATCACTGCAGGAGCTGCCACTAATCAGCTGATGCGGTCACCTGAGAGCATCAGCTGATAGTTTAAACCGGCTGGGCTGTAAAAAGCCGGGCTCACCGCTGGACTTATACTGTCAGCTGATGCCGTAAGGTGACCGCATCAGCTGATCACCAGCAGATCCTGGAGCAATCGGACGTGTCCCAGGAGTCTGCAAAAAGGTAAATATATTTTTTTTTCTACTGTTCACTTTTGATTTCTCAGCTGCTTCCACCTCCCGTCTGGACATGGCGCCAAACGGGAGGTGGAAGCAGGGGTGGCGGTACAGGCAAGATTCACTCTTCTGTGTTTACCAACACAAGGAATGCTGGGTGAGTACAATCGTCTTCCTGTACACGTGACTGTACTACCCACCCCTTCCGTATACAGCTGCGTTTTTTTTGTCATAGAAACGCAGCTATATTTGCAATTTGCGTTTTTCATTGCGTTTTTGAACATCTCATTGAACTCAATGGGTGAAAAATGCCGTAAAAAACGCAGGAATAAGAACATCAATCATGAGGTATTAGATGTGATGGAGGACCCTTCTGGGAGAGTAGTCTTGGTCAAAATTAACATTGAAGGTACGGTTTATGGATTAGCTAACATTTATGCACCTAACACTCCTGACACAAGATTTTACTCCGAACTCCTGGAAAACATAGCAGGGTGGAACACTTCTAATCTGATAGTGGGAGGTGATTTTAACGAGGCTTATGACCCAGTCCTGGATAGACCGAAACCTCAAAAACCACATCTGGCCACACATAAGGGAGGTAAAAAATTATTAATGGACCATCTGGGCTTGGTTGACGTCTGGCGGTTACAGCATCTAATTGATAAAGACTATTCACACTACTCTCATGTTCATAATTCTCATGTGACATTAGATTATTGGCTGTTGAGTTCATCAGTGTAACCCTCACTTATGTCCTCGAACATCCTAGACATTTATCTATCAGACCATGCACCAGTCACATTCAAATCCAGTTTGGGCGGGGCGGTAATTAGAGAGCGGAAATGAAGATTCCCATCGTATCTTTATCAGTCAGAGGACTTTAAGAAGTCTTTACAGACCTTTTGGGACACATACAAAATAGACAACCAGGAACATAGTGAGGACGTTCATCTATTCTGGGTGGCCTCTAAAGCAGTGGTAAGGGGGCAAATACTTGCATATGTTAGCTACAGAAAGAAAAAGCTAATGAAGCGTACTCTTGAAGCCCAGAAACATTTAATGCAGACATACAAGGCGTTTAAACTTTCTAATACACCCGCGGCAAAACAAAAATTACTAGAAGCCAAAGAGGCTGCAGACATGTTGGCTCACGAAGCAGCATTGAACAATATTGATTACTTGAAACACAAATACTTTAAATGGGGCAACAAACCGGGAAGACTTTTGGCTTCCATGACAAAACCATTCAAACAGGCCACTAGAATCCAAAAGATTAAAAAAAGGGACCGGACAATCACATCCAGAGACGATAAGATCACAGAGGAGTTTAGGACCTTTTTTGGGTCACTTTACTCAGCTGAGACTGGAAATACTGCTGATGGTGCTGGTTTTCTTCGGCCTGAGGTAACTCCACCCCTGTCTGAGGAACAGAATGCCATACTGGATGCACCCCTTGGTACGGCGGAGGTTATGCAAACTATTAACACCCTCAAGGTCGCTAAAGCACCGGGACCTGATGGGTTTAGCAACGAGTATTATAAATTGTCAGGACGCTCTGTAGGACCGCATCTATGTGCAGTGTTCAATGAAATAGTGAGGGCTAAGAAACTTCCAGACGGTTTCAATGAAGCGTGTATTATTGTCCTGCCCAAGCCAGGTAAAGATCCCTTACAAGTTGACGGGTATAGGCCAATTTCTTTACTCAACTCATACTTTAAAATCTTCATTAAAATATTAGCTAATAGATTACAACAAATTATCCCGGATTTGATATTGCCTTGCCAGACTGGGTTCATTCATGGAAAGTCGATTACCTATAATATTAGGACGGCAATAAGAGCTATCTCATACAGCAGACAGCACCGACACACTAAGAACATCATTGTAGGATTAGATGCGGACAAGGCCTTCGATAGGGTCTCCTGGGGCTATCTGTATGGCCTTCTTGATAGACGGAAATTTGGTCCCTGGTTTGGCGAGGCAATCCAAATGATTTACAAGGACCCAAGATCTTATCTGTCCATAAACAATGCGCCATCTCAATCTTTTAAAATACAGAGGGGAATGCATCAGGGATGCCCACTTTCACCGTTATTATTTAACATGGCATTAGATCCACTTCTACGAACATTACAAAATTTGCCAGAGTTCCAGGGAGTGAAGGTCGGACATTCTATGATCAAAATGTTGGCCTTTGCAGATGATGTATTGCTATTTATAGCCAACCCTGCTCAAGCAATCATGGCAATAATGAATACACTAAACAGATTTGAGGAAATCTCAGGCCTTAAGGTTAACTACAACAAATCGGAGGCATTGGCGATATTTAGAACTGGTAAAATTAATGATGCCTCATTTCCATTTCAATGGTGTTCAGAGTCTATTAGGTACCTGGGCATTCAACTTCCAGCCAACCCATCACTGATGTATAAATTAAATCTTTGAGGAGATACATTATCTGTAATTTTGTAGTTTAACATAATCATAATGTATGTATTATATGATTATTGATTATATGTTTTTGTTATTAAAATCTAATAAAAAGAAGGTTAAAAAAAAACAAAAAAAACGCAGGAATAATTGACATGCTGCATTTTTGTGGGCACCACAAAAATGCAGCTAAAAAAACGCTGTGTGCAGACAGCAAAAAAGAAAACTCATAGACTTTGCTGGTGAAGCAAAGTTATGCAGTTTTCTGAACAAAAACGCACCCGAAAAACGCTGTAAAAAACACCCAGTGCGCACATAGCCTTGGTTTCACATTTCTAAACATCTTGCTTTCACTTTTAACAACTAAACTATATACGGTACGTTCTTCTTTAAAGTAAACAGTGGTCTCTCTCTGCATTACACCACGAGAGACACAGTACAGACTCTCACACAAAGACAAAAGTCCAGTCTAGATTAAAAAAAAAAACAAAAACGGATCCTGCTCTCACAATTCCCTTCTCTTGTGGCAGTGGGTGGATATTCGAGCTGAAGTGCACTCTCACAGACTTCCCCAGATATTTTCTGTGGAGACTACAGTAAAGGGTCAGTGGATGTTCTCATCTGCTGGCCTGACTGTCTTCAGAAAAAATGCACGGACCAGGGCTTATCCCACTGAACACTCGCACTCTTTCCCCATGGGCAGAACACTACTCAGACAATACAGGGTGAGGGAACCACACATTGGGAACACTTTATTGGTTCACGAACAGGCAAAAATATATTGTACATTCGTAGCAAGAATACTAGATGGTACAAGCGACAGAATCTCACCCTTCCACTGGCTCACCAGGGATTACAATCTTCATGACTTTGGGGATCCAGGAGGACCAACTATCCAAGCAAGCAACACCCTGCTTCTGGCAGGCAGCCGCTGAGAGGAGATAGCGGCAAGCTTAGAAACAAGATACAACACAGCAATATACAGTCATATGAAAACGTTTGGGCACCCCTATTAATGTTAACCTTTTTTCTTTATAACAAATTGGGTTTTTGCAACAGCTATTTCAGTTTCATATATCTAATAACTGATGGACTGAGTAATATTTCTGGATTGAAATGAGGTTTATTGTACTAACAAAAAATGTGCAATCTGCATTTAAACAAAATTTGACCGGTGCAAAAGTATGGGCACCCTTATCAATTTCTTGATTTGAACACTCCTAACTACTTTTTACTGACTTACTAAAGCACTAAATTGGTTTTGTAACCTCATTGAGCTTTGAACTTCATAGGCAGGTGTATCCAATCATGAGAAAAGGTATTTAAGGTGGCCACTTGCAAGTTGTTCTCCTATTTGAATCTCCTATGAAGAGTGGCATCATGGGCTCCTCAAAACAACTCTCAAATGATCTGAAAACAAAGATTATTCAACATAGTTGTTCAGTGGAAGGATACAAAAAGTTGTCTCAGAGATTTAAACTGTCAGTTTCCACTGTGAGGAACATAGTAAGGAAATGGAAGAACACAGGTACAGTTCTTGTTAAGCCCAGAAGTGGCAGGCCAAGAAAAATATCAGAAAGGCAGAGAAGAATAGTGAGAACAGTCAAGGACATTCCACAGACCACCTCCAAAGACCTGCAGCATCATCTTGCTGCAGATGGTATCAATGTGCATCGGTCAACAATACAGCACACGTTGCACAAGGAGAAGCTGTATGGGAGAGTGATGCGAAAGAAGCGGTTTCTGCAAGCACGCCACAAACAGAGTCACCTGAGGTATGCAAAAGCACATTTGGACAAGTCAGTTACATTTTGGAAGAAGATACTGTGGACTGATGAAACAAAGATTGAGTTGTTTGGTCATACAAAAAGGCGTTATGCATGGAGGCAAAAAAACACAGCATTCCAAGAAAAGCACTTGCTACCCACAGTAAAATTTGGTGGAGGTTCCATCATGCTTTGGGGCTGTGTGGCCAATGCCGGCACTGGGAATCTTGTTAAAGTTGAGGGTCGCATGGATTCAACTCAGTATCAGCAGATTCTTGACAATAATGTGCAAGAATCATTGAAGAAGTTGAAGTTACGCAGGGGATGGATATTTCAGCAAGACAATGATCCAAAACACCGCTCCAAATGTACTCAGGCATTCATGCAGAGGAACAATTACAATGTTCTGGAATGGCCATCCCAGTCCCCAGACCTGAATATCATTGAAAATCTGTGGGATGATTTGAAGCGTGCTGTCCATGCTTGGCGACCATCAAACTTAACTGAACTGGAATTGTTTTGTAAACAGGAATGGTCAAATATACCTTCATCCAGGATCCAGGAACTCATTAAAAGCTACAGGAAGCGACTAGAGGCTGTTATTTTTGCAAAAGGAGGATCTACAAAATAATTAATGTCACTTTTATGTTGACTTTATATATACTTTTGCACCGATCAAATTTTGTTTAAATGCGGATTGCACATTTTCTGTTAGTACAATAAACGTCATTTCAATCCAGAAATATTACTCAGTCCATCAGTTATTAGATATATGAAACTGAAATAGCTGTTGCAAAAACCCAATTTGTTATAAAGAAAAAAGGTTAACATTAATAGGGGTGCCCAAACTTTTTCATATGACTGTATGTAACCAGGTGATCAAGTTGTCTCAGCACGGGTTTGCAAAGCAAATTCATAGGTTCGGCGTTGAGCAGCGAAGTAATTCTTTGGTCCTCCAGCTGGAACCGTGGATCCTAGGCTGAAGTCCTGTAAATGAATGAAGTGATGCAGTTCTGTGATCCCCAGGTGGAACTGTGGATCCTAGGCTGAAGTCCTGTTGAATTAAGGAATCTTGAGGTGTACGGCCCCCGTGCGAGCAGCCGGGCTGCGGCTGCTGCTCGGATCTGGATCCGCGGTGGCTATAGGGGTCTCCGGACCCGGGGGTCGCGCGGCCACTCTATTAAAAGAAGGGGGGGAGATATGTACAGGGTTTTTTTGGAAAGTTCGTGACGCCACCCACGGTGCGTGGTAATGTGAGGGACCACCGCTGCCATTGGGGAGCCCGGTGACGATGGTGTAGCAGCCTGATGTTTAATCCCTCCATGAGTAGGGGGTTTGTGTCCCGGGGCCCGCTGATGATGGACGGTGTTTGGGTGCCGTGAGGGAATAGGAACAGGGGTTTCCAATGTACTCACTCAGTCCACAAATTAACCACACTGGCAGCTTGTAAACCAGAATTCTGAGCACCACTGCAGCCTGCGGGGAGCACGCCTGGATCCATGCCCTTGGTGTTGCGGTTGGTCTGTGGCCCTGTCCTTGGCACTTCAAACTCGATTGGAACCGTTGGTATGAAACTCTCCGGGTCCCACTCACCTGTATGGCTAATGGAGTGAGCTTGCTCTTAGGGTTCACGCGTAGTATTTCTTTGGACTGTAGTGGGAAAGTCGTATCCCATCGATGCGCTAGTACCCCGATTTTGGAGCAGGTTGGGGATGACACTTGAAGTCTTCACCCCCATCGGGTAAATTACCGCAACGCGTGAAGCTACTTAACGGCCTGGAGTCCACGTACCCCATCGTGCCCTGGCCCCTGCCCGGTGATAGCTCAAGGCCACCGGCTGCCCTCCTCGGCAGTCCATGCCCCTTGACACTGTCTTCTGCGACCGGGTTCCAGCTCCTACCAGGCCCAGACCAACGTCTGCCACCTAGTACACAGGAGCTCTCCTCCGTGGCTTCTCCTCACGAGAGACACTTCACCTCCTCTCTCCTCCACTGTCAACTCTCCACTCTCATCTGTCACTGTCCTCACTTTCTCTTCACCAACCCCCCATGTGGGCGTCCCTATTCCCTTCAGGCCCCTCAATGGTGTGGCTGGTAGGTTCAAGTGGGAAGTGTTCCCAGGATTTTGATTGGCTAAGCTATTAGCAACACCAAAGGACCAGGATCCGTTACCAAGGAGGGTGGATACTGTGCAGAAGGGCAGATTGCACAAGACCCTGTGATGACCTGCTAGGCCAGGGCATCACAGAAACAGTTCTGTGATCCTCCAGCTGGAACTGTTGATATGTAGCCAGGTGACCGAGTTGTCTCAGCCTGTGTTCTCAAGGCGAATTTGTGGGTTCAGAATTAAGGAGTTAATCAGTTATATGATCCTCCAGCTGGAACCATTGATCCTAGATGACTGAAGTCCTGTACAATGAACCTGGTAGCAGCACCATGGCCCCTTTTATACCCCTCAGTTCTCATTTCAGGGTATTGTGTCTTACAGGATTGGTGGGAGATGGCTATTCGCTCATTGGTCGCTAGCTCAATCCAACTGCATAATTTTTCTGAATTATGTAGTCAATGGCGCTAAGACAATACACATTTAACAGACAATAGAGCTCCTATCAGTCTGACATGAAACAATTGCTCATGTTTCCTGATTTATGTTTTTATCTAAACTAAATAGTAGTCTTTCTTTGCATTACACGAGAGACACAGTACAGACTCTCACATAAAATCAAAATGGAGTCTAGATTTAACAAAATTGATCCTTCTCTCACACCTACAAGTCAAGTTACTTCATACTCGAGTACTCTCGGTAGGAAAAGGATGACATAGTGTTCCAGCAGAACTACAGCTCAAAGCATATATTGAGATTGGTGAAGAAATGGTTCATTGACAATAAAGTAGAGGTGCTGGATTGGCCTACACAGTCCCCAGACCTGAACCCAATCAAACACCTGTAGATAGAATTGAAGAACAAGCTGTATACATACCCAAGTGAGTTGACCAAGTGAGCACCAACATTGGGAATGTGTAGAAGAGACCTGGAATCAGATTCTGATCGAGAGCATGCCCAGAAGGATTCAGGCAGTGCTGAAAGCCAAATCTGGATGTACCAAATACTAACAAAATAATAAAAATTAAAATTTAGATTTTTTTTAGGAGCAAAACAGTAACAATGCAGTGGCTGGATGACAATAATCTGCATAACTAATCATATACTATATAGTGGCAAGTCAAATTTATTTATGAGATAACCAAGATGTTTGTCTATAAAATGATGATAGTCTCATTTTCATTCTCTCATTCTTGATGGTGAGATATGGAGCCTTAGGGGTACTTCACACATTGCGACATCGCTAGCTTCGACTAGCAATGTCCAGCGCGATAGTACCCGCCCCCATCGCACATGCAATATCTTGTGATTGCTGCCGTAGAGAACGTTATCGCTACGGCAGCATCACACGCACATACCTGGTCAGCGACGTCGCTGTGACCGCCGAACAATCCCTCCTTCAAGGGGGAGGTGCGTTCAGCGTCACCGCAACGTCACTAAGCGGCCGGCCAATAGAAGTGGAGGGGCGGTGATGAGCGGGACGTAACATCCCGCCCACCTTCTTCCTTCCGCATTGACGGTGGACGCAGGTAAGGAGATGTTTGTCGTTCCAGCAGCTTCACACACAGCGATGTGTGATGCCGCAGGAGCAACAAACAACATCGTACCTGCAGCTAGAGCGACATTATGGAAATGAACGACGTGACACAGATCAGCGATTTTTGATTGTTTTGCGCTCGTTCATCGTCGCTCCTAGGATTTACACATTGCGATGTCGCTACCGGCGCCGGATGTGCGTCACAACAGCCGTGACCCCGACGATATTTCGGTAGCGATGTCGCAACATGTAAAGTACCCCTTAAAGTCCAAAGTTCAAATCATTGATAGAATTTTGCTTGTCTTTTTAACTGTATCTTGAATACATTTTGGTAAACACCTAAAATGCCAAAACTTGTGTCACTGTCCAAATATTTTTGGTCTTTACTGTACAATGTGAGCCTGCACATAGCCCCCTATATAAAGTGTGATCCCCAATAAAGCCCTTTATACACAGTGTGAGCTGTGTATAGCCCTCTATATACAGCATGAGCCCCATATACAGTTAGGTCCAGAAATATTTGGACAGTGACACAATTTTCGCAAGTTGGGCTCTGCATGCCACCACATTGGATTTGAAGTGAAATCTCTACAACAGAATTCAAGTGCAGATTGTAACGTTTAATTTGAAGGTTTGAACAAAAATATCTGATAGAAATTGTAGGAATTGTACACATTTCTTTACAAACTCTCCACATTTTAGGAGGTCAAAAGTAATTGGACAAATAAACCAAACCCAAACAAAATATTTTTATTTTCAATATTTTGTTGCAAATCCTTTGGAGGCAATCACTGCCTTAAGTCTCGAACCCATGGACATCACCAAACGCTGGGTTTCCTCCTTCTTAATGCTTTGCCAGGCCTTTACAGCTGCAGCCTTCAGGTCTTGCTTGTTTGTGGGTCTTTCCGTCTTAAGTCTGGATTTGAGCAAGTGAAATGCATGCTCAATTGGGTTAAGATCTGGTGATTGACTTGGCCATTGCAGAATGTTCCACTTTTTTGCACTCATGAACTCCTGGGTAGCTTTGGCTGTATGCTTGGGGTCATTGTCCATCTGTACTATGAAGCACCGTCCGATCAACTTTGCGGCATTTGGCTGAATCTGGGCTGAAAGTATATCCCGGTACACTTCAGAATTCATCTGGCTACTCTTGTCTGCTGTTATGTCATCAATAAACACAAGTGACTCAGTGCCATTGAAAGCCATGCATGCCCATGCCATCACGTTGCCTCCACCATGTTTTACAGAGGATGTGGTGTGCCTTGGATCATGTGCCGTTTCCTTTCTTCTCCAAACTTTTTTCTTCCCATCATTCTGGTACAGGTTGATCTTTGTCTCATCTGTCCATAGAATACTTTTCCAGAACTGAGCTGGCTTCATGAGGTGTTTTTCAGCAAATTTAACTCTGGCCTGTCTATTTTTGGAATTGATGAATGGTTTGCATCTAGATGTGAACCCTTTGTATTTACTTTCATGGAGTCTTCTCTTTACTGTTGACTTAGAGACAGATACACCTACTTCACTGAGAGTGTTCTAGACTTCAGTTGATGTTGTGAACGGGTTCTTCTTCACCAAAGAAAGTATGCGGCGATCATCCACCACTGTTGTCATCCGTGGACGCCCAGGCCTTTTTGAGTTCCCAAGCTCACCAGTCAATTCCTTTTTTCTCAGAATGTACCCGACTGTTGATTTTGCTACTCCAAGCATGTCTGCTATCTCTCTGATGGATTTTTTCTTTTTTTTCAGCCTCAGGATGTTCTGCTTCACCTCAATTGAGAGTTCCTTAGACCGCATGTTGTCTGGTCACAGCAACAGCTTCCAAATGCAAAACCACACACCTGTAATCAACCCCAGACCTTTTAACTACTTCATTGATTACAGGTTAACGAGGGAGACGCCTTCAGAGTTAATTGCAGCCCTTCGAGTCCCTTGTCCAATTACTTTTGGTCCCTTGAAAAAGAGGAGGCTATGCATTACAGAGCTATGATTCCTAAACCCTTTCTCCGATTTGGATGTGAAAACTCTCATATTGCAGCTGGGAGTGTGCACTTTCAGCCCATATTATATATATAATTGTATTTCTGAACATGTTTTTGTAAACAGCTAAAATAACAAAACTTGTGTCACTGTCCAAATATTTCTGGACCTAACTGTATACACAGTATGAATCTTCACATAGCCCCTATATGCAGTAAGAGCCCCCACATAGCCCCTATATACAGTATGCGCCCCAACATATCCCTCCTATATACAATATGAGCCCCCACATAGCACTCATGTATACAATAAGCTCCCATATAACCATCCCATTTATAGTATGAGCCCTCACATACCCCTCCTGAATACATTATAAGCCTCCACATAGCCATCTTAAAAACAGTATGAGCCCCCACACAGCCATCCCACATACAAGTACACAAATCACACACGGAATGAAAAAAAAAAAATATATATATAATATATAAAGCTCAGTGTATATGTGTATGTATGTATGTATGTATATAGGTCCGTTAAAGGAATTATCACCGTCGCATTTACAATCACAAAATTTTGCACAGACGCCCCATGTGACTCAGGGAACGTCATATACTATGTTTGGGCTGGAAAATTTAACCCCGTGCTTTCCAGTTACTCTACAAAAATCCTGCAGCCATTAAGCTGAATGGAGCTGGGAGCTGCAGGCTATAAATAGCAGCTGTCAGTGGTTGCTATAGGAACAAAATAAACTGTTAGTATAACAGGCTTATGTGTGAGGTAAAAAGATGTCGGTGATGAGATGGATAAAGAAAGACAGAGACAGACAGAGACAGCCCTGGAAAGAGACAGCTGGGCAAAGAGACAGCCCTGGAAAGAGACAGCTGGGCAAAGAGACAGCCCTGGAAAGATACAGACTGGCAAAGAGACAGACAGGCAAAGAGACAGATGGGCAAAGAGACAGCCCTGGAGAGAGACAGACCGGGCAAAGAGACAGACCGGACAAAGAGACAGACCGGGGAAAGAGACAGCCCTGGAAAGATACAGACTGGCAAAGATACAGACTGGCAAAGAGACAGACAGGCAAAGAGACAGATGGGCAAAGAGACAGCCTTGGAGAGAGACAGACCGGGCAAAGAGACAGACCGGGCAAAGAGACAGACCGGGCAAAGAGACAGACCGGGCAAAGAGTCAGACTGGGCAAAGAGACATACGGGCAAAGAGACAGACAGGCAAAGAGACAGCCCTGAAAAGATTCAGCCAGGCAAAGAGACAGCCGGGCAAAGAGACAGCCGGTCAAAGAGACAAATGCCCAAAGAGACAGACCTGGAAAGAGACAGCCCTGGAAAGAGCCAGCCCTGGAAAGAGACAGCCCTGGAAAGAGACAGACCAGGAAAGAGATAGACCAGGAAAGAGACAGACCAGGAAAGAGACAGCCGGGCAAAGAGACAGCCGGGCAAAGAGATAGCCGGGCAAAAAGACAGAGAGACAGAGAGACAGAGACAGACAGATAGATACTGAGATTGAGATAGATACAGAGAATGAGACAGATAGACTGATGCAAATACAGACAGAGAGAAACAGACAGACTAGGAAAGAGACAGACAGCGACACAGACAGAGACTGGGAGAGAGACAGAGAGACAGTTACTATCCCGGGCAACGCCCGGGTACTACAGCTAGTATATATATCTAATATATAAAGCTGAGTGTATATGTGTGTGTAGGTGTGTGTGTGTGTGTATGTCCACTAAAGGAATCCGCACTGTCGGATTTACAATCACGAAATTTTGCACAGACACTCCATGTGACCCAGGGAACGTCATAGACTATGTTTGGGCGGCAAAATTTAACTCCGCGCTTTACAATTACTCGCCAAAAATCCTGCTGCCATTGAAGTGAATGGAGGTGGGAGCTATAGCTATTAATAGCAACTGTCAGTGGTTGCTATAGGAACAAAATAAACTGTTAATATAAAAACCATGTGTGAGAGAGAGACAGAAAAAGACAGAGACAGACAGGGAAAGAGACAGAGATAGAGACAGAAAGAGACAGCCCTGGAAAGAGAGGGCCGGGCAAAGAGACAGCCGGGCAAAGAGACAGACCTGGAAAGAGACAGACGGGCAATGAGACAGACGGGCAAAGAGACAGACGGGCAAAGAGACAGACCTAGAAAGAAACAGACGTAGAAAGAGACAGCCGAGCAAAGAGACAGCCCTGCAAAGAGACAGCCGGGCAAAGAGACAGCTGGGCAAAGAGACAGCCGGGCAAAGAGACAGCCAGGCAAAGAGACAGCCGGCCAAAGAGATAGCCCTGGAAAGAGACAGACGGGCAAAGAGACAGCCCTGGAAAGAGAGGGCCGGGCAAAGAGACAGCCGGGCAAAGAGACAGACCTGGAAAGAGGCAGATGGGCAAAGTGACAGACGGGCAAAGTGACAGACTGGCAAAGAGACAGACGGGCAAAGAGACAGACCGAGAAAGATACAGACCTAGAAAGAGACAGCCGAGCAAAGAGACAGCCCTGGAAAGAGACAGATGGGCAAAGAGACAGCCGGGCAAAGAGACAGCCGGGCAAAGAGATAGCCCTGGAAAGAGACAGACGGGCAAAGTGACAGACGGACAAAGTGACAGACGGACAAAGAGACAGCCGGGCAAAGAGACAGCCGGGCAAAGCGACAGCCCTGGAAAGAGACAGCCCTGGAAAGAGACAGCCTTAGAAAGAGACAGCCTGGAAAGAGACAGACGGGCAAAGAGACAGACCTGGAAAGAGACAGATGGGCAAAGAGACAGCCCAGGAAAGAGACAGACGGTCAAAGAGACAGACGGTCAAAGAGACAGACCTGGAAAGAGACAGACCTGGAAAGAGACAGACCGGGGAAAGAGACAGACGGAGAAAGAGGCAGACGGGGAAAGAGACAGCCCTGGAAAGTGACAAACCTGGGAACAGACAGCCGGGCAAAGAGAAAGCCGGGCAAAGAGAAAGCCAGGCAAAGAGACAGCCCTGGAAAGAGACAGATGGGGAAACAGAGAGACAGACAGACAGACACACACATAGAGACAGACACAGAGATGGAGACAGATAAGACTGATACAAATACAGAGAGATAGAACCAGACAGACAGAGACATACAAACAGACAGACAAGGAAAGAGACAGACAGACAAGGAAAGAGACAGACAGACAGCAACACACATACAGAGACTGGGAGAGAGACAGTTACAATCCCGGGCAACGCCTGGGTACTACAGCTAGTATATATTTATATCTAATATATAAAGCTGAATGTGTATATGTATGTGTCACCCAATAATATCAGTGTATATATATGTATGTATACATGTATGTGTGTATGTATATGTATGTGTGTATATATGTATACGTGTATGTGTGTATGTATGCATGTATATTATATATATATATATATATATATATATATATATATATATATATATGTATATACAGTCAGGGCCAGAAATATTTGGACAGTGACACAAGTTTTGTTATTTTAGCTGTTTACAAAAACATGTTCAGAAATACAATTATATATATATAATATGGGCTGAAAGTGCAGACTCCCAGCTGCAATATGAGAGTTTTCACATCCAAATCGGAGAAAGGGTTTAGGAATCATAGCTCTGTAATGCATAGCCTCCTCTTTTTCAAGGGACCAAAAGTAATTGGACAAGGGACTCGAAGGGCTGCAATTAACTCTGAAGGCGTCTCCCTCGTTAACCTGTAATCAATGAAGTAGTTAAAAGGTCTGGGGTTGATTGCAGGTGTGTGGTTTTGCATTTGGAAGCTGTTGCTGTGACCAGACAACATGCAGTCTAAGGAACTCTCAATTGAGGTGAAGCAGAACATCCTGAGGCTGAAAAAAAAAAAAAAAATCCATCAGAGAGATAGCAGACATGCTTGGAGTAGCAAAATCAACAGTCGGGTACATTCTGAGAAAAAAAGAATTGACTGGTGAGCTTGGGAACTCAAAAAGGCCTGGGCGTCCACGGATGACAACAGTGGTGGATGATCGCCGCATACTTTCTTTGGTGAAGAAGAACCCGTTCACAACATCAACTGAAGTCTAGAACACTCTCAGTGAAGTAGGTGTATCTGTCTCTAAGTCAACAGTAAAGAGAAGACTCCATGAAAGTAAATACAAAGGGTTCACATCTAGATGCAAACCATTCATCAATTCCAAAAATAGACAGGCCAGAGTTAAATTTGCTGAAAAACACCTCATGAAGCCAGCTCAATTCTGCAAAAGTATTCTATGGACAGATGAGACAAAGATCAACCTGTACCAGAATGATGGGAAGAAAAAAGTTTGGAGAAGAAAGGGAACGGCACATGATCCAAGGCACACCACATCCTCTGTAAAACATGATGGAGGCAACGTGATGGCATGGGCATGCATGGCTTTCAATGGCACTGGGTCACTTGTGTTTATTGATGACCTAACAGCAGACAAGAGTAGCTGGATGAATTCTGAAGTGTACCGGGATATACTTTCAGCCCAGATTCAGCCAAATGCCGCAAAGTTGATCGGACGGCGCTTCATAGTACAGATAGACAATGACCCCAAGCATACAGCCAAAGCTACCCAGGAGTTCATGAGTGCAAAAAAGTGGAGCATTCTGCAATGGCCAAGTCAATCACCAGATCTTAACCCAATTGAGCATGCATTTCACTTGCTCAAATCCAGACTTAAGACGGAAAGACCCACAAACAAGCAAGACCTGAAGGCTGCGGCTGTAAAGGCCTGGCAAAGCATTAAGAAGGAGGAAACCCAGCGTTTGGTGATGTCCATGGGTTCCAGACTTAAGGCAGTGATTGCCTCCAAAGGATTCGCAACAAAATATTGAAAATAAAAATATTTTGTTTGGGTTTGGTTTATTTGTCCAATTACTTTTGACGTCCTAAAATGTGGAGTGTTTGTAAAGAAATGTGTACAATTCCTACAATTTCTATCAGATATTTTTGTTCAAACCTTCAAATTAAACGTTACAATCTGCACTTGAATTCTGTTGTAGAGGTTTCATTTCAAATCCAATGTGGTGGCATGCAGAGCCCAACTCGCCAAAATTGTGTCACTGTCCAAATATTTCTGGACCTAACTGTATATATATACATACACACATTCTGTACGTGTGTGTATATATATATAAAGATGCTGGGACAGATTTCATCTGAGCATCTGAGTTCCCACAAAATATCTCTGTGAAGTGTAAAATGTCCCTTTACAATCCATTGCCTGCAGATAAATTAGATTAGCTCAGGCTCAGACACTTCATTCCTTCAAACAATACATACCCCAAACATTGCCTGTCTTAAGCTAGGGTCACACGTAGCGACGGAGTAGCGATCACGATGACGATTTGACCTTATGAGGATTGCTGCTGCGTCGTTACATGGTCGCTGGTGAGCTGTCAAACAGGCAGATCTCACCAGCGACCAGTGACCAGCCCCCAGCCAGCAGCGACGCATGGAAGCGATGCAGCGCTTGGTAACTAAGGTAAATATCGGGTGCCAGTCCTGGTGCCAGTCCTGGAGACTAAGTATCATTAAAGGAGTTGTCTGACTTTAGCTTAACAAAAAATTTTGAGTTTATCTGTGCTGTATTGTCATATAAATCACACCTACATTGTTATTTTTTGTTTTCTAACTTTTGGTCCTCTTGAATAATATATATATACTCAGGGCCGGCCTTAGGCTAAATGGCGCCCTGTGCCAAATTACCCTTTGGTGCCCCCAAACCATGTCACAGGCGACCTGCAGCCAATCAGCAGATGGTTTACTCTCTCATCCTTTAGATAAAACTGACATCCAGAGGAAGTCATAAAACAGCAGCAGCTCTCATTTCTCCTGGATTACAGTTTTGAAAGAGGGCTAGTGAAGCAGCCGCTGATTGGCTGCAGATCACAAGACCCCGGTGCCCGGTTGTATTGCTTTTCTGCTGCGTTTGTTTTTTTCATGTACTGTAAAATGACAAAAAAGCCTCGCCCTAAGCATACTGCAATTTAGTTATTAAAAAAAAAATAAAAATCATTTGCAAAAAACATCCTGAAAGTCTATATGTATGCGCCGTTGTTACTGGCTTCATTTCTGGTGTCTATGCAATGACGGTATTCTGTGTCCTTTGAGTATATAAAGCGAGGGGCTTCTTCCAATTTTACCCACCCCACGAATGAGAAGGTTACCTCTTTTAGCCATTTCATGGCTTTTGAAGCCTACAGCAGCTAAAATAATTAACCAAAGACGGAACATGTGCACAGCAAAATCATTTTGAAATTGCTGTGCATCATGTCCCTTTGCTATGGTGTATTTGCAGCACTTTTTTAGGCAGGTACTCCCTGTTGCTCACACACTTTATCTGTTGTGCACAGAAACATGTCCGCTTTTTTCCGGCATCACTGATATCCCACAGACCACACTATGGTGTGATCCGTGAAACATGTACCAGAAAAACACGGACATTGAAAATAAAGTGATTTTTACATTCAACTTCTCCAGCTGTCTCCGGCCTCTGCTGGCTGCTGCTTCCTGCCCGGCTAATTACTGTTATGCATTTTCATTTATGCATGGCACAGCCGACCTGGAAGTACTTGCAGAGGGGAGACACAGCGGCGGCCAGATGCAGCAGAGCTGGAGAGTTCAGCACCACGGACAGCAGGAGCAGGGGCAGGTGAGTTTATCTCTATGTGTTATCATGTATCACAGATCACGGATTGCACATTGACAACCCACGTGTGCTGTGAATCACCGCACACAGAGGGACACATGCGCTTTTAACACGTCAGTGAAAAATGTCTGTTTTTCACTGACATGCAAAACAGGCCTAAAATCTTAAATCTTAGAATATGTCACAACGGATGCAGTCAGTAATCTCTGGTGAGGTAGCAAAAGCCTGCTGACAGATTCTCTTTGTTGGTGCTGTTACATTCATACCAGATTTATATTGTTCAGCTTATATCACACAGTGAAAATGCTTTTTTTTATTAAAAAAAAAAAAAGTTTTTTCATCACCATATTGTGAGAACTGTAACTTTTTTCTTTTTGGAGCGAACAGGGCTGTGTGGAAGCTTATTTTTTGCGCAATAAGCTGAAGGATTTTTGGTACTATTACGGGGTACATACTAGTTCTTGATTGCTATTTATTTAGATTTTTGAGGGAAAACCAGCGATTCGCTTATTCTTTTACATTTTTTGCTCAGTTTACCATGCGATAAAAGTGATGACTGATTTATTCTTCGGGTCAGAACGATTACACTATACCAGATTTATACAATTTTTTTATACTTTGCGACGTTTGCACACTAAAAGCAATATTTTACAAAAATTAATTTCTTTTTGCATCGCCATATTCTGAGAGCTGTAACTTTTTTAATTTTTTTGTTCAAAAGAGTTTTTAGGGCTTATTCCTTCACATAGGACTTTTGTTGGCTTTTTATTCCATTTTTGTGTTTTCAGTAAGACTAAAAAACATTTTTGGAGTGATTTTTCCCAAAGTTTTTTTTTTTTTTTTATTTACGGTGTTTGCGTAACAGCATTATAATTTCTTTATAATAACCTACACCTTAGGTTAGACATTTACTAAAAGAACAGCCCCTTTAAAAGGGCTGTCCACTAAATTTGACAACCCCATTCCATTTGTTAAAGCATAACCACATACACCCTTTGTAATAAAATGATACCCCACTTCAATCCATAAAAGGGATGTCAACAACCCCTTCTCATTTCCCTTGTTTGCCCTAGAAAAATAAATAAAGCTATACTCCCCTCCGGTACGACTTCAGTTCCAGCGATGTCTAAAGCTGCGTTCCATGAGGCCCCTTGACCAAACAGCGCCCAGTGTCTCTCTCTCTGCCTTCAGACATTTGAGCAGGATGTGAGCGCTACACTGAATTTCTGCCGAAATGTCCAAAGGTGGGAATAAGAAAGCCGGCGCTGATTGCTTTTGGGGCTCGTGTGTCATAACAATGTCACAGATGTCCCTGGAACGCAGTTTTAGACATCGCTGGAACCGAGGCTGCACTGGAGGGGCGTATAGCTTTCTTTATTTTTCTGTAGCAAACAAGGGGAATGAGAAGGGGTTGTCCAAGTAGTGGACTTCCCTTTTATGGACTGGAGTGGGGCATCATTTTATTACAAAGGGTGTATGTGGTTATTCTTCAAGGAGGTGACATTTTACAGTAATGGTGCATATTAATACACTACTATGTAAGGACACACACACACACACACACACACACACACACATCACCCCTTGCATGAAAATGATGCCCACTCTAGGAACACAATCACATATCCTTGATGGTAACAAAAGCACATACCATATTTATTGTTTTATAAGATGTTCCGGATTATAAGACGCACCCCAAATTTAGAGATCAAAAAAAGGTAAAAAAATGGGGTCCGTCTTAGGCACGGCGGTGGGAACGGTGTGTTGGTGCTGGCAGCGGAAGCTGTGCTGGCAGCGGAAGCTGTGCTGGCTGTGTGGAGCAGGCTGGTGTGGCGTGTGTCCCAGATGCTCTGTCAGCGGTGCGGGATTCAAAGAAATAGCCTCCGGAGCAGATTGAGCTCTCAGTTCAATAAGATCTTAAGCTAAGGGCTCCATCTGCACACGCGCCGCCCCGGACACCATCATTTGAACCCAGAGCATCTGGGACATCAGCCACACCGCCCTGCTCCACACAGCCACCGCTGCCCGCAAAGACAGATATCCAGCCGGCCGGCCTCCAGCACAGAGAGGCAGGCAGCCGGCCGGTCGCCCGTAGAGAGGGGCAGCCGGTCGCCCGTAGAGAGGGGCAGCCGGTCGCCCGCAGAGAGGGGCAGCTGGTCACCTGCAGAGAGAGGCAGCCGGTCGCCCGCAGAGAGGGGCGGCAGGTCGCTTGCAGAGAGGGGCAGCCGGTCACCCGCAGAGAGAGGCAGCCGGTCGTCCGCAGAGAGAGGCAGCCGGTCGCCCACAGAGAGAGGCAGGCGGCCGGCTGCCCACCCGCACAGACAATCGGCCGGCGCCCGCACAAAGAGGCAGGCGGCCAGCCGCCCACCCGCACAGACAATCGGCCGGCGCCCGTGCAGAGAGGCAGGCGGCTGCCCGCCCACCTGCACAGACAAGCGGCCGGCGCCCGCACAGAGAGGCAGGCGGCTGCCCACCCGCCCACACAGACAAGCGGCCGGCTCCCGCACAGAGAGGCAGGTGGCTGCCCACCCGCACAGACATGCGGCCGGCACCCGCACAGAGAGGCAGGCGGCCGGCCGCCCGCCCACATAGACAAGCGGCCGGCGCCCGCACAGAGAGGCAGGCGGCTGCCCGCCCGCCAGCACAGACATGCGGCCGGAGCCCGCAGAGAGAGGCAGGTGGCTGGCCACCCGCCCGCACAGACAAGCGACCGGCGCCCGCAGGGAGAGGCAGGCGGCTGCCCGCCCGCACAGACAAGCGGCCGTCCGCCTGCACAGAGAGGCAAGCGGCCGCTCGCACAGAGAGGCAGGTGGCCGCCCGCCCGCACAGAGAGGCAGGCGGCCGCCCACCCACACAGACAAGCGGCCGGCGCCCGCACAAAGAGGCAGGCAGCTGCCTGCCCGCACAGACAAGTGGCCGGCGCCCACACAGAGAGGCAGGCGGCCGCCCGCACAGTCAAGCAGCCGGCACCCGCACAGAGAGGCAGGCGGCCGCCCGCCCGCACAGACAAGCAGCCGGCGCCTGCACAGAGAGGCAGGCGACCGGCCGGCCACCCGCACAGACAAGCAGCCGGTGCCCGCACAGAGAGGCAGGCACCCGGCCGTCCGCCCGCACAGAGAGGCAGGAAATTAACTTCTTTTGTTGGCTTTTTATTCCATTTTTGTGTTTTCAGTAAGACTAAAAAACACTTTTGGAGTGATTTTTCCCAAAGTTTTTGTTTTTTTTTAATTTACGGTGTTTGCGTAACAGCATCATAATTTCTTTATAATAACCTACACCTTAGGTTAGACATTTACTAAAAGAACAGCCCCTTTAAAAGGGCTGTCCACTATATTTGACAACCCCTATTATTTCCATTTGTTGAAGCATAACCACATACACCCTTTGTAATAAAATGATGGCCCACTTCAATCCATAAAAGGGATGTCAACAACCCCTTCTCATTCCCCTTGTTTGCCCCAGAAAAATAAATAAAGCTATACTCCCCTCCGGTACGACTTCAGTTCCAGCGATGTCTAAAGCTGCGTTCCATGAGGCCCCTTGACCAAACAGCGCCCAGTGTCTCTCTCTCCGCCTTCAGACATTTGAGCAGGATGTGAGCGCTACACTGAATTTCTGCCGAAATGTGCAAAGGTGGGCATAAGAAAGCCGGCGCTGATTGCTTTTGGGGCTCGTGTGTCATAACAATGTCACAGATGTCCCTGGAACGCAGTTTTAGACATTGCTGGAACCGAGGCTGCACTGGAGGGGCGTATAGCTTTCTTTATTTTTCTGTAGCAAACAAGGGGAATGAGAAGGGGTTGTCCAAGTAGTGGACTTCCCTTTTATGGACTGGCGGACTGGCACAGACAAGCGGCCGGCGCCCGCACAAAAAGGCAGGCGGCTGCCCGCCCGCACAGACAAGCAGCCGGCGCCCACACAGAGAGGCAGGCGGCCGCCCGCACAGACAAGCAGCCGGTGCCCGCACAGAGAGGCAGGTGGCCGCCCGCCCGCACAGACAAGCGGTCGGCGCCCGCAAAGAGAGGCAAGCGGCCGCCCGCCTGCACAGACAAGCGGTCGGCGCCCACAAAGAGAGGCAAGCGGCCGCCCGCCCACACAGACAAGCGGCCGGCGCCCGCACAGAGAGGCAGGCGGCTGCCCGCCCGCACAAACAAGCGGCCGGCGCCCGCACAGAGAGGCAGGCGACCGCCCGCACAGATAAGCAGCCGGCACCCGCAAAGAGAGGCAGGCGGCCGGCCGGCCACCCGCACAGACAAGCAGCCGGCGCCCGCACAGAGAGGCAGGCACCCGGCCACCCGTAAAGAGAGGCTGGCACCCGGCCGTCCGCCCGCACAGAGAGGCAGGAAATTAACTTCTTACCTCTCTGTGGCCCCCCCCTGAAGCATGGCAGTCGGCGCCCTGTGCGGCCGCACAAGTCGCACATGCCTAAAGCCGGCCATGTATATACTGTAGACTTTTGAGTGTGTTTAATAAATATTGTTTATTAGAACACGGTGTCGTCTCAGTTAGTCGCCGAGGGTATATATCATATTACATAGCAAAGGAATAGATAACATTAAGTGCGTGTTTATGTTAAATCATATATTAATTATTGTTAGTCAAATCTGATAATGATATAATTAATATCAGGTGTTAGCTCATATTACATTATTAACAAGCCGGCTTATCGGCGATTATAACTAATATTGGCGCTAGCCCTACAACAGTATGTATGTCTGGGATTGGCATCTGCACCGTCGCAGCTACAGCCACAAAATTTTGCACACTCACACGTCTGGACCCCGAGAGCATCATAGACTATGTTGTGAGGCAAAATTTTAACCCCGCACGTTCCAATTCACCAATCAATTTTGCCCCTATCTACATAATGGGGAAAAAGCGAAACAAAAAGTGTATCCGCACCGTCGCATTTGCAATCACGAAATTTTGCACAGACACCTCATGTGACCCAGGGAACGTCGTAGACTATGTTTTGACAGGAAAATGTAACCCCGCGCTTTACAGTTACTCTCCAAAAAACATGGCTCCATTAAAGTAAATGGAGCCTGGAACTACAGTAGTACATTAGTAGGAGCTGTGAGTGGTTGCTATAGTGTGACGCCCTGGGCAAGCCAGGGGTCACAGGTCATCACACCACCACACCCTACATCCCAGTTAGGAACACCAAAGCTACTGAAATCCTTGCTGCCTTCCTCCAGGGGCTGATGTTCACACCAGGGGGTGGGCCAGGCGGTTGGCTCCGCCCACCGAGGAGTACACAGCCCTGGAGGCGGGAAGAACCAGGCAGATAGAAGTGGAAGTTCAAAGTAGAAGGAAGTGATAGAGGAGCTAAGTGAAAGTGAAGTAGTAGTGGAGAAAAGAAGAAAAGAGTAAAAGTGAGCGTAGAAAGACCTGAAGTTGGTCCGGCTAAGTGCAGGACAGTGTCAGCAAGGTCAGCAACAGCGGTGATTGTCTGGAGTGGGACTGCTCGGAGGTTGCTGGAAGGATCGCGGACAGGTAGTGGCCCGGCGGTCTGGACCAGTATACGAAGGACAGTCAGCACCAGGGCAAGGGCCTCTCGGACCCCGGCAAGGCTAGGAGTCGCCATAATTTGCCAAATCCGTCAGTGAAGGGGACGTCGATCCCCCAACAACCAAGTCCCGACTGAAGGCAAAAGTCCAACCATTAAGGAGGAACACCGCCACCGCCAGGGCACCAGTTCCTCGGGGCCAGCGTCTGCGGGCAAAGCAGGGCTCCTCCGGCCCATATCCAAGCCGGGGAGCGGGTTACCGGTGGGAACCCATCGCTACCAACACAGAAACACTAGGTGCAGGTCAAAGGGACATCACCGTTACCTACTGGGAGAGCAAGTGCAGCCGTCCGTGGGAACCGTCTTTCCAGCCGTGTGGTTTACCATAAAACTGTGTCAACGTCTCAGGCTGAGTGAGTACCACAGTGCCGCAAGGCACCGCGCTGCCCCCACGTCCCTGCGCCCACCAAGCCCTGCATCTCCCACCTCCTCACTGGGCCCCGGGATCACCAACCCCTACCCACGGAGGGGCAACACAACAACTGGCTGCTCCATACCACCATTCCTGGGATCCCCATACAGAGCAGCGGTGGTGCCAATAAATCACCACAACCGTGGGTGGCGTCACGGACAATAAACAATAAACCATCCCCTCACCCAACTACCCCCTTTCACTCACGGGCGAGGAGCGCCGCTCGAGAACCCCCGGGATCCGGCCCACCGCTCGAGCCACCACTGAGCAGCAGCAGCCGGACCCGAGCAGAGGGGTGAGCGAGGTGCCGGCACCCTCCTCCCGCCCACGACAACTGGAACAAAAGACATTCATAGTATAAGAAGCTTATATGTGAGGTAATAAGATGTCGGTGAAGAGACGGATAGAGAGAGACAGACAAAGAGACAAACAGAGACAGACAAAGAGACAGACAGAGACAGACGGGGAAAGAGACAGACAGAGACAGACCTGGAAAGAGACAGACAGAGACAGACCTGGAAAGAGACAGACCTGGAAAGAGATGGATGGGGAAAGAGACAGATGGGGAAAGAGATAGACAGACATGCAGACAGAGACAGGCAGACAGGGAAGGAGGAAACAGCCAGAGAGACAGACAAAGATAGATGGGGAAAGACACAGACCTTGATAGAGACAGAAAAACAAAAAGCCAGCACTAAATGTGCACTTCAGCACTAAAAATTCCAAACTGTACTTAGTGCCGTATGGCAGATTTTATAAAAATATTTTAGTGTAGGACTGCCTCAAATGAGATTTGCCGTGACATGGCGAGGTAGCTCAAGAAATTGCAATTTTTTGCCAAAAATCTCAAAATTTTTATAATAAGTACAGTTTGGAATTTTTAGTGCTGAAGTGCACATCTAGTGCTGGCTTTTTGTTTTTTCTTGATAGAGACAGACAGGGAAAGAGACAGAGAAATAGAGACAGACGAGGAAAGAGACAGACAGAGACAGGCAGACAGGGAAAGAGACAGACAGGAAAAGACACAGACAATGAGACAATAAGAAAAAAGAGAGAAAAGATATACCAAAAAATGGGATCACCGAATCCAATGTTGTGATTATGAAAAAATATATTTTATTATACAAACAAAGTGGGAGGAGCAAGGTAACAAGGGCACATACACAATTGATTAAAAACAATTAAAAAGCCAAAATTGGCATGATTCCCCACCACGCCAGCCTCCAATATATAAATATATAAATATAATAGAGAGTACCCCTTACAAATACAGTAAATTTCCAAACAATGAATGGTAACTGCCCGGTACAGGTATAGAGCCACCGATGTATAGAGCAATGGTTTCACACATACATGAGTATAATAATGGAGAAAATCTCTAGCATATATATATAAACACAGATAGTAGAAGGTGATGACTTAGCATGGGTAAAAACCACTGATATACGAATGACCGACTTCAACATATGGGGTAGTGAGGGGTATACATAAGTTCAGGTCAAAATGCAAAGATACAAAAATAGTGAGTAGACCTTACACAATACCCCTGTCAAATACCCAGATAGTTAAATCACAGTGAAATAGGCATCCACAGTCTATATACCACACATACAGTACCCTGCGGGCACCGGTCAAAGGAAATCAGATTGGCAACATATGCCTGTGTTCACCAGAATAGGTGTAAGGATAAATAATGTGTACCTATGTTATTTAGGGTAAGTATAGATTATACAGGACATGGTCATCCAGTCCAGAGCATCGGCCTACCCATGGTCATGCCCTGGAAAAACGTAAGGCTGGAATAATCAACCCCAGGCACAAGAAGCAGGATAATTCCAACACCAAGCCAGTGGGTATATACCTAGACTAGAATTTGCTGAGTCTGCAAGATAGCATACTCACACCTGATGGCACAGTGGGTACCAGGGGGGGAGGAGAAGGGGTACAACAGGGGGAGGCAGGAGGCGTGTGACCCACGCCTCCTGCCTCCCCCTGTTGTACCCCTTCTCCTCCCCCCCTGGTACCCACTGTGCCATCAGGTGTGAGTATGCTATCTTGCAGACTCAGCAAATTCTAGTCTAGGTATATACCCACTGGCTTGGTGTTGGAATTTTCCTGCTTCTTGTGCCTGGGGTTGATTATTCCAGCCTTACGTTTTTCCAGGGCATGACCATGGGTAGGCCGATGCTCTGGACTGGATGACCATGTCCTGTATAATCTATACTTACCCTAAATAACATAGGTACACATTATTTATCCTTACACCTATTCTGGTGAACACAGGCATATGTTGCCAATCTGATTTCCTTTGACCGGTGCCCGCAGGGTACTGTATGTGTGGTATATAGACTGTGGATGCCTATTTCACTGTGATTTAACTATCTGGGTATTTGACAGGGGTATTGTGTAAGGTTTACTCACTATTTTTGTATCTTTGCATTTTGACCTGAACTTATGTATACCCCTCACTACCCCATATGTTGAAGTCGGTCATTCGTATATCAGTGGTTTTTACCCATGCTAAGTCATCACCTTCTACTATCTGTGTTTATATATATATGCTAGAGATTTTCTCCATTATTATACTCATGTATGTGTGAAACCATTGCTCTATACATCGGTGGCTCTATACCTGTACCGGGCAGTTACCATTCATTGTTTGGAAATTTACTGTATTTGTAAGGGGTACCCTCTATTATATTTATATATTTATATATTGGAGGCTGGCGTGGTGGGGAATCATGCCAATTTTGGCTTTTTAATTGTTTTTAATCAATTGTGTATGTGCCCTTGTTACCTTGCTCCTCCCACTTTGTTTGTATAATAAAATATATTTTTTCATAATCACAACATTGGATTCGGTGATCCCATTTTTTGGTATATCTTTTCTCTCTTTTTTCTTCTGATCTTCCATATACCAGGAGATCCCGACGGGTGGTGCCCTTCCAATCTTCTTGTTTGAGACAATGAGACAATGAGACAGGGAGACAGACTGGGAAAGAGACAGACCTAGAAAAAGACAGATGGGGAAAGAAATAGAGAGATAGAGACAGACAAAAAAAGAGACAGACAGAGACAGGCAGACGGGGAAAGAGACAGACGGGGAAAGAGACAGACCTGGAAAGAGACAGAAGGAGCATATTACTTGGCCAGTTTAGTTAAATCTGTGTGGAATATCTGTGATGTTGAAATATATGTTGTGAAATGCTTCTATTAGCTTAGTTTTTGCCTTTTAATAATTACATTTCTATTTGTTTTGTGTTTTTTGTGTGCAGAATAAATTGTTGTTAATACATTCTATTTTGTTAACAACAGTTATTAACCCGGGCAAGCCGGGTAGTACAGCTAGTCTAATATATAAAGTTGAATGTGTGTGTGTGTGTGTGTGTATGTATGTATGTCCGGGATTGGAATCTGCACCGTCGCAGCTACAGCCACAAAATTTTGCACACTCACACGTCTGGACCCCGAGAGCGTCATAGGCTATGTTGTGAGGCGAAATTTTAACCCCGCTTTCCAATTTACCAATCAATTTTGCCCCTATCTATATAATGGGGAAAAAGTGAAACGAAAAGTGTATCCGCACCGTCGCATTTACAATCACGAAATTTTGCACAGACACCTCATGTGACCCAGGGAACATCGTAGACTATGTTTTCACAGGAAAATGTAACCCCGCACTTTACAGTTACTCTCCAAAAAACATGCCTCCATTAAAGTAAATGGAGCCTGGAACTACAGGTTATTAGTAAGAACTGTGATTCGTTGCTATAGAAACAAAAGACATTCATAGTATAAGAAGCTTATATGTGAGGTAATAAGATGTCGGTGGGGAGATGGATAGAGAGAGACAGACAGAGACAGGAAGAGAGACAGACAGAGACAGACTGAGAGACAGACTGGAAAAGAGACAGACTGAGACAGATGGTGAAAGAGAGACAGACAGGGAAAGAGACAGACAGAGACAGACCTGGAAAGAGACAGATGGGGAAAGAGACAGATGGGGAAAGAGACAGACAGACATGCAGACAGGGTCAGAGACAGGCAGACAGGGAAGGAGGAGACAGCCAGAGTGACAGATAAAGATAGATGGAGAAAGACACAGACCTTGATAGAGACAGACGGGGAAAGAGACAGAGAAATATAGACAGACAAGGAAAGAGACAGACAGAGACAGGCAGACAGGGAAAGAGACAGACAGGAAAAGACACAGACAATGAGACTGGGAGACAGATGGGGAAAGAGACAGACCTGGCAAAGAGACAGACCTAGAAAGAGACAGATGGGGAAAGAAACAGAGAGAGACAGACAAAAAAGAGACAGACAGAGACAGGCAGACGGGGAAAGAGACAGACGGGGAAAGAGACAGACGGGGAAAGAGACAGACCTGGAAAGAGACAGACGGAGCACAATACTTTGCCAGTTCAGTTAAATCTGTGTGGAATATCTGTGGTGTTGAAATATATGTTGTGAAATGCTTCTATTAGCTTAATTTTTGCCTTTTAATAATTGCATTTCTATCTATTTGTTTTGTGGTTTTTGTTTGCAGAATAAATTTTTGTTAATACGTTCTATTTTGTTAACAACAGTTATTAACCCGGGCAAGCCGGGTAGTACAGCTAGTCTAATATATAAAGCTGAATGTGTGTGTGTATGTATGTATGTCCGGGATTGGCATCTGCACCGTCGCAGCTACAGCCACAAAATATTGCACACTCACACATCTGAATCCCAATAGCGTCATAGTCTATGTTGTGAGGCGAAATTTTAACCCCGCGCGTTCCAATTTACCAATCAATTTTGCCCCTATCTACATAATGGGGAAAAAGCTAAACGAAAAGTGTATCCGCACCGTCGCATTTGCAATCACGAAATTTTGCACAGACACCTCATGTGACCCAGGGAACGTCGTAGACTATGTTCTGACAAGAAAATGTAACCCCTCGCTTGACAGTTACTCTCCAAAAACCATGGCTCCATTAAAGTAAATGGAGCCTGGAACTACAGGTTATTAGTAAGAGCTGTGATTGGTTGCTATAGGAACAAAAGACATTCATAGTATAAGAAGCTTATATGTGAGGTAATAAGATGTCGGTGGGGAGATGATAGAGAGAGACAGACAGAGACAGGAAGAGAGACAGACAGCGACAGATAGAGAGACAGACAGGGAAAGAGACAGACAGAGACAAACGGTGAAAGAGACAGACTGAGGCTACTTTCACACATCCGGTTTGAGCAGTGCAGCTCAATCCGGCTGTGAAACCTATGCAACGGATGCGCCGAAAACACCGCATCCTTTGCATAAGTTTTTACATGCGGCCCGTCCGTTTTTTTCCGGTTGCGGCACGCTACTGAGCATGCGCAGTGGAAGAAACCACATGCGGCGGCCGGATAAGTTTTTTCCGCATTGCGCCGCATCCGGCATCTATAGGCATGCATTGAAAAATGCGCCGCAGCGGCCAGATGCGGCACAATGCTTTTTTTTGCCGGAGCAAAAAACGTTGCAGGCTGTGTTCCATCCGGCCGCGGCATCGGCTAAATCTGCCGCATGCGGCAAAAACCGGACCGAACGCAAGCTCATGCGGCACAATACGGCATTAATGTAAGTCTATGCAAAAAAAACCCGCAACCGGCAGCAAAAAAAACGGTTGCAGTTTTTCTGCAGAGCGCCGTATTGTGCCGCAGAGCAAAAACCGGATGTGTGAAAGTAGCCTGAGACAGATGGTGAAAGAGACAGACAGAGACAGATGGTAAAAGAGAGACAGACGGGGAAAGAGACAGACCTGTAAATAGACAGACCTGGAAAGAGACAGACCTGGAAAGAGACAGACCTGGAAAAGAGACAGACCTGGAAAAGAGACAGATGGGGAAAGAGACAGACAGACATGCAGACAGGGACAGAGACAGGCAGACAGGGAAGGAGGAGACTGCCAGAGAGACAGACAAATATAGATGGGGAAAGACACAGACCTTGATAGAGACAGATGGGGAAAGAGACAGAGAAATAGAGACAGACAAGGAAAGAGACAGACAGAGACAGGCAGACGGGGAAAGAGACAGACAGGGAAAGAAACAGACCTGGAAAGAGACAGACGGAGCACATTACTTGGCCAATTTAGTTAAATGTCTGTGGAATATCTGTGGTGTTGAAATATATGTTGTGAAATGCTTCTATTAGCTTAGTTTTTGCCTTTTAATAATTACATTTCTATCTATTTGTTTTGTGGTTTTTGTGTGCAGAATACATTTTTGTTAATACATTCTACTTTGTTAACAACAGTTATTAACCCGGGCGAAGCCGGGTAGTACAGCTAGTAATATATAAAGCTGAGTGTATGTATGTGTGCGTGTGTATATGTATGTATGTGTGTGTGTGTGTACGTCCGCTAAAGGAATTCGCACCGTCGCTTTTACAATCACAACATTTTGCACAGACACCCCATGTGACTCAGGGAACGTCATAGACTATGTTTTGACGGGAAAATGTAACCCCACGCTAAAGGTTGCTAATAGCAGCTGTGAGTGGTTGCTTTAGGAACAAAATACATTGTTAGTATAAGAAGCTTGTGTGTGAGGTAATAAAATGTCGATGGGGAGATGGATAGAGAGAGACAGAAAGAGACAGACAGATACAGTCATATGAAAAAGTTTGGGCACCCCTATTAATGGTAACCTTTTTTCTTTATAATAAATTGGGTTTTTGCAACAGCTATTTCTGTTTCATATATCTAATAACTGATGGACTGAGTAATATTTCTGGATTGAAATGAGGTTTATTGTACTAACAGAAAATGTGCAATCTGCATTTAGGCAAAATTTGACCGGCGCAAAAGTATGGGCACCCTTATCAATTTCTTGATTTGAACACTCCTAACTACTTTTTACTGACTTACTAAATCACTAAATTGGTTTTGTAACCTCATTGAGCTTTGAACTTCATAGGCAGGTGTATCCAATCATGAGAAAAGGTATTTAAGGTGGCCACTTGCAAGTTGTTCTCCTATTTGAATCTCCTATGAAGAGTGGCATCATGGGCTCCTCAAAACAACTCTCAAATGATCTGAAAACAAAGATTATTCAACATAGTTGTTCAGGGGAAGGATACAAAAAGTTGATTTAAACTGTCAGTTTCCACTGTGAGGAACATAGTAAGGAAATGGAAGAACACAGGTACAGTTCTTGTTAAGCCCAGAAGTGGCAGGCCAAGAAAAATATCAGAAAGGCAGAAAAGAAGAATGGTGAGAACAGTCAAGGACAATCCACAGACCACCTCCAAAGACCTGCAGCTTCATCTTGCGGCAGATGGTGTCACTGTACATCGGTCAACAATACAGCGCACGTTGCACAAGAAGAAGCTGTATGGGAGAGTGATGCGAAAGAAGCAGTTTCTGCAAGCAAGCCATAAACAGAGTCACCTGAGGTATGCAAAAGCACATTTGGACAAGCCAGTTACATTTTGGAAGAAGGTCCTGTGGACTGATGAAACAAAGAAAGAAAAGCACTTGCTACAGCGGTTCCATCATGCTTTGGGGCTGTGTGGTCAATGCCAACACCGGGAATCTTGTTAAAGTTGAGGGTCGCATGGATTCAACTCAGTATCAGCAGATTCTTGACAATAATGTGCAAGAATCAGTGACGAAGTTGAAGTTACGCAGGGGATGGATATTTCAGCAAGACAATGATCCTAAACACCGCTCCAAATCTACTCAGGCATTCATGCAGAGGAACAATTACAATGTTCTGGAATGGCCATCCCAGTCCCCTGACCTAAATATCATTGAAAATCTGTGGGATGATTTGAAGCGGGCTGACCATGCTCGGCGACCATCAAACTTAACTGAACTGGGAATGTTTTGTAAACAGGAATGGTCAAATATACCTTCATCCAGGATCCAAGAACTCATTAAAAGCTGCAGGAAGCGACTAGAGGCTGTTGTTTTTGCAAAAGCAGGATCTACAAAATATTAATGTCACTTTTATGTTGAGGTACTCATACTTTTGCACCGGTCAAATTTTGTTTAAATGCGGAGTGCACATTTTCAACTAGTACAATAAACCTCATTTCAATCGAGAAATATTACTCAGTCCATCAGTTATTAGATATATGAAACAGAAATAGCTGTTGCAAAAACCCAAATTGTTATAAAGGAAAAAGGTTAACATTAATAGGTGTGCCCAAACTTTTTCATATGACTGTATAGGCACAGACAGAGTAAGAGGCAGACCGGGAAAGAGACAGACAGAAAGAGAACTAAAGAGACAGAGACAGGCAGGGAAAAAGAGAGAGAGACAGACAATCAAAGAGACAGACAGAGGCAGAGTGACACAGACAGACAGGCACAGACAGGGAAAGAGAGAGACAATCAAAGAGACAGACAGAGGCAGACAGACACAGACAGACAGGCACAAACAGGGAAAGAGAGAGAGACAGACAGTCAAAGAGACATAGGCAGACAGATACAGACAGGGAAAGAGACAGGCACATACAGGGACAGAGACAGACAGAAACAGACAGACAGGGAAAGAGACAGAGACAGGGAAAGAGAAAAATAGGGAAAGAGAAGAGACAGAAAAGGAAAGAGTCAGAGACAGGGAAAGAGACAGGGAAAGTGACAGACGGGGAAAGAGACAGACGGGAAAAGAGACAGACGGGGAAAGAGGCAGATGGGGAAAGAGGCAGACCTGGAATGAGACAAACCTGGAACAAGACAGACGGGAAAAAAGACAGAAAGGGGAAGAGACTGACAGGGAAAGAAACTGACAGACACAGAGATAGAGAGAGAAACAGACGGACACAGAGATAGAGAGAGAGAGACAGAAAGACAGATAGAGAAAGACAGAGAGACTGATACAGAGACAGACAGTGAGATAGACACAGACAGAGAGACAGACAGACAGACATGGATAGAGACAGGGACACACATGGATAGAGACAGACAGAAAGACAGATAGAGAAAGAGACTGACAGAGAGACAGACACACAGAGACAGAGACAGACAGAGACAGACATAGACAGACACACAGAGACAGGAACACAGAAGCAGACAGAAAGAGACAGACAGAGAGACAGACAGAGACAGTCAGACAGAAAGAGATAGACAGAAAGAGTCAGACAGACAGAGACAGACATAGACAGACATAGACAAACAGACACAGACAGACAGAGACTGGGAGAGAGACAGTTACTATCCCGGGTACTACAGCTAGTATATTTCAGTATATACAGTACAGACCACAAGTTTGGACACACCTTCTCATCTCTAGAGCAACTGTTAAGAGGAGACATTGTGCAGCAGGACTTCATGGTAAAATAGCTGCTAGGAAACCACTGCTAAGGACAGGCAACAAGCAGAAGAAACTTGTTTGGGCTAAAGAACACAAGGAATGGACATTAGACCAGTAGAAATCTGTGCTTTGGTCTGATGAGTCCAAATTTGAGATCTTTGGATCCAACCACCGTGTCTTTGTAGAAAAGGTGAACGGATAGACTCTACATGGCTGGTTCCCACCGTGAAGCATGGAGGAGGAGGTGTGATGGTGTGGGGGTGTTTTGCTGGTGATACTGTTGGGGATTTATTCAAAATTGAAGACATACAGAACCAGCATGGCTACCACAGCATCTTGCAGCAGCATGCTATTCCATCCGGTTTGCGTTTAGTTGGACCATCATTTATTTTTCAACAGGACAATGACCCTAAACACACCTTCAGGCCCCCTTCACACGTCCGTGATACACGTGCGTGTTTGGTCCGTTTCCGTATATACCGGAGACACGGCCAAACGTGCACCAATGTTAATCTATGATTGTGGTCACACGTCCGTTATTTCATTATGTCCGTGTGTGCGTGTCTGTGATCCGTATGTCTTTGCGTTTGGCACGGATGCATGTCCGTTATCTGCACGGAGCACGCACACGTGGACACAATGAAAGTGTATGGGTATGTGCACACACGTTAGTAAACACGTATGCATCTACCTATAGTCCGTGTCCGTTTGGTGTTTTTATTTCTAGTGATGTCGGCTATTCTTTCTATTTCTGTGTATGTCCGTCAATCTCCCTGAGTCCGTCGGTCAGTCTCTCTGTCGGTCTCTCTGTCTGTCTGTCCCTCTCTCACAGTCTGTCGGTCAGTTTCCCCCCCTCTCTCATACTTACCGTTCCCCGATCTCCGGCGCAGCGCTGCACGGCATTCACACTGCTGCGGCGGCTTTTACTATTTTGAAAAAGCCGACCGCCCATTAAACAATCTCCTATTCCCTGCTTTCCCCGCCCACCGGCGCCTATGATTGGTTACAGTGAGACACGCCCCCACGCTGAGTGACAGGTGTCACACTGCACCCAATCACAGCAGCCGGTGGGCGTGTCTATACTGTGCAGTAAAATAAATAAATAAATAAATAATTAAAAAAAAATGGCGTGCGGTTCCCCCCAATTTTAATGCCAGCCAGATAAAGCCATACGGCTGAAGGCTGGTATTCTCAGGATGGAGAGCTCCACGTTATGGGGAGCCCCCCACCCTAACAATATCAGTCAGCAGCCGCCCAGAATTGCCGCATACATTATATGCGACAGTTCTGGGGCTGTACCCGGCTCTTCCCGATTTGCCCTGGTGCTTTGGCAAATCGGGGTAATAAGGAGTTATTGGCAGCCCATATCTGCCAATAAGTCCTAGATTAATCATGTCAGGCGTCTATGAGACACCCTCCATGATTAATCTGTAAATTACAGTAAATAAACACACACAGCTGAAAAAACGCCGTTTTTTTTTAATTATTTATTTATTTATTTTACTGCACAGTATAGACACGCCCACCGGCTGCTGTGATTGGGTGCAGTGTGACACCTGTCACTCAGCGTGGGGGCGTGTCTCACTGTAACCAATCATAGGCACCAGTGGGCGGGGAAAGCAGGGAATAGGAGATTGTTTAATGAGCGGCCGGCTTTTTCAAAATAGTAAAAGCCGCTGCAGCAGTGTGAATGCCGTGCAGCGCCGGTGATCGGGGATCGGTGAGTATGAGAGAGGGGGGGACACTTCAGTCACTCGGGGGATTAGCGGTCACCGGTGAATCCTTCACAGGTGACCGCTAATCAGTACTCGACACAGACAGAGCCGCGGTATGAGGATGAAGTCGGGTGAAGTTCACCCGAGTTCATTCTCATCGCGCAACTCTGTCTGCTGTCAGCCGACATTTATAAACGACATTGTGCATCACACACACGGACATTACACATGGACATTACACGTACACATACACGTTAATTCCACACGCACACACGGACGTTCTGCACACAAACACGGCTAGCATACGCAATTCACACAGGTGCCACACGGACCATAAAAACGGACACAAAAACGGGACACGGACCCGAAAAACGGCCCGTAACACACGTGCGTGTTTTTCACGGACGTGTGAAGGGGGCCTCAGGCTGTGTAAGGGCTATTTGACTAAGAAGGAGAGTGATGGGTGCTATGCTAGATGACCTGGCCTACACAATCACCAGACCTTAACCCAATCGAGCTGGTTTGGGGTGAGCTGGACCACAGAGTGAAGGCAAAAGGGCCAACAAGTGCTAAGCATTTCTGGGAACTCCTTCAAGACTGTTGGAAAACCATTTCCGGTGACTACCTCTTGAAGCTCATCAAGAGAATGCCAAGAGTGTGCAAAGCAGTAATCAAAGCAAAAGGTGGCTATTTTGAAGAACCTATAATATAAGACATATTTTCAGTTGTTTCACACTTTAAGTATTTAATTCCACATGTTTTCATTCATAGTTTTGATGTCTTCAATGTGAATCTACAATTTTTAGAGTCATATAAATAAAGAAAACTCTTTGAATGAGAAGGTGTATCCAAACTTTTGGTCTGTACTGTATATTTATATATTAATCTTGCTCCCATTCCCATGACTCTTTACTCTGGTCTCTGGTGCATTGATTCTCCCACCACAGACATAAGGAGGTGACATTATCACATCTGCTGTCTCAGTTACATATGGTGAATGGTGGATAAAGGAGCCGGTGGCTCCGTCCTTCATTATTGTTTTCTGCAGAGACTTTGGGATGCGGACAGAGGAGAGCACGGTGTTTTCAGTCCCTTGGGCCGAATGTGGCTGACAGGCCGCACTTTGACAAGGTCTGCCCTATTAGTATTGTTTGCGGCATTGATTTCCAATATTAGATTGTGGCTGTGCATTACAGTAGTTGACCTTCTGCAGACTGCATAGTCACCGTGCAATATGATTAGTATGAGTAGTCATGTCATTACTTGGTAACTGCCTGTCACTTATGACCAGCATATCAGTGATGAGTCAGTAACAGGTTGGGTTGGTTTTTTCGAAGCTCCCGAGTACTAATAAAAGAGCACACAAGCTTTTATGTGACACTGTGGAGGAAATGACTGGTCAAAGCAACAGCAACTGAAGTCAACTCTCTTTCCAATGATAAGATCATAGATAATGTCACTTGTTCAGATGTAGACTGTATATATGACTTTACCATTATCTTCCTTGATCTAGATATACCATATAACCATAAACTTAGCGTTACTGTTGAAACAAAGTCAACTTGCGCTTAGGGCAAACATGGCAGATGAGGTGCTGGACAGCTCCCCTTTATCCCAGTTCAATTACTGCTCCACTGTCTAAGGCTGCTTTCACACTACGTTTTTTTAACATGTGTCATGAACTTTTTTTAATGCTAAAACAGATCCAGTGCAAATGCGTTTTCATTTCAATGCATTTGCAATGGACTTGCGTCAACATGCGTTCACATGCGTTTGCGTGCGTTATAGTGAGGATCCAGTGACTTGCAGTTTTTTTACTTTTTTCAAAAACACTACTTGTAGCGTTTTTGAGCTGCATCCAAATACTGTTTTTCACTGGATCCTGACTATACTGCACGCAAACACATGTGAACGCTGGCATGCTGATAGACAGGATCCTGCTTGCTCTACTGAGCATGCCCAGAAACCAACCTGACGTGACCAGTCTCTCTCTCCCCCTCCCTCTCTCCCCTCTCTCTCTCCCCCGCCTGAGGGCGGCGGATGCTCGTAACCAAGGTAAATATCGGGTAACCAAGCAAAGCACTTCGCTTAGTTACTCGATGTTTACCTTGGTTACGTGTGCAGGGAGCAGGCAGCCCGGCTCCTAGCAGCTATGGATGCTCGTAACCAAGGTAAATATCGGGTATCCAAGCAAAGCACTTCGCTTAGGGGTACTTTGCACACTACGACATCGCAAGCCGATTGCTGTGATGCCGAGTGCGATAGTCCCCGCCCCCGTCGCAGCTTCGATATCTTGTGATAGCTGCCATAGCAAAAATTATCGCTACGGCAGCTTCACATGCACTTACCTGCCCTGCGAAGTCGCTCTGGCCGGTGACCCCCTCCTTTCTAAGTGGGTGGGTCGTGCGGCGTCACCACGATGTCACACGGCAGGCGGGCAATAGCAGCAGGGGGGCGGAGATGAACGGGACGTAAACATCCCGCCCACCTCCTTCCTTCCTCATTGCAGCCGGGACGCAGGTAAGGCGATGTTCCTCGCTCCTGCGGCTTCACAGACAGCGATGTGTGCTGCCGCAGGAACGAGGAACAACATAGTAACATTGGTCCTTCCAAAATTATGGAAATGACTGACCCTACACTGATCATACGATTTAGACGCTTTTGCGCTCGTTAATCGTAGTAAAAAGGATTCACATACTCCGATGTCGACAGCGACACCGGATGTGCGTCACTTTCGATTTGACCCCACCGACATCGCACCTGCGATGTCGTAGTGTGCAAAGTACCCCTTAGTTATCCGATGTTTACCTTGGTTTCCAGCGTCTGAAGTTGTCAGATGCCGGCTCCCAGTCTATCACGTTCAGTTCCCCTCACTCCCAATAACATGACTTCAATGCCCGCCCATAACCTTCAAGTGGCAGGATCCTGCAAAATAACACATACGTTTGCATGTGTTTTTCTTTGTAAAAACAGGATCCACTTTTACAGCAAAAAAACGTTCATGATGCATGTTACAAAAACGTAGTGTGAAAGCAGCCTAAATCACATAATCAGGAATAAATCGGGTCACATAACTTTACACGTCATCATGGAGTCTTAGTTATTCTCAAGATAAAAGGTTTTTCATCCTATTCATGCGTTATAACTTACAGTGGGTTACACAAACCATGATTATTTCCACTCTTCTCAGGCATTAAATGTTTCCACTTGCATAACCCTTTTTCAAATCCACACAGATGTGCCCTTTATATTTTTTTCCTTTTTCCCACCATTTTCCTCTCTTATATGCCACATATCTGTATATAATTCTTTTCTCCGGCTGTTTACTTTATCTTTATGACATAAGGCACCATGGACAATAGTATTATGTACAGATAAAATACTTCAAAAATACTATATTGTTCATGGATTTATAATTAGTACAGTGGAACCTTGGATTACGAGAATAATTCGGGAGAGTGCTCTTAAACCAAGTTACTCTTATATCAAAGGAAATTTTCCCATAGTAAATAATTGAAACGCACACAATTCATTCCACAACCCAAAATTTTTTCCTGTGTTTATACAAACTTATTACAGCAATACAAAATAATGTACTGTAATCATATAAAATTATTACAGTACACCAATACAAAATACTGTACAGTAAAAACAGAAAACAAATTAAACTGCATGTTAGCTTACAATAGAATTGTTGGTGTGTGGGAGGTACACTATAGAGAAAATGTATGTATAAATATGATAATCTTTATTCCATTAGATTACAGTACAAGCAATGTGCTGTACTGATTAGCAGAAAGAAAGTACAATACAGTATTCACAAATATAAATTGATAGACATGCTATATAGTACAGTGGCATGTAAAAGTTTGGGTACCACTGGTAAAAATTACTGTTATTGTGATCAGTTAACCAAGTTGAAGATGAAATGATCTGTAAAAGGCATACAGTTAAAGATGACACATTTGTTTTATATTTTAGGCAAAAAAAAAATATATTTTCATCTTTTACATTTTAAAATTAACAAAAAAGGAAAATAGGCAGATCCAAGTTTGGGCACCCTGCATGGCTAGTATCTAGCAGAACCCTCTTTGGCAAGTTTCACAGCCTGTAAAAGCTTTTTGTAGCCAGACAAGAGTCTCTCAATTCTTGTTTAAGGGATTTCCATCCATTGTTCCTTGGAAAAGTCTTCCAGTTCATTGAGATTCCCGGGTTATCTTGCATGCACTGCTCTTTTGAGCTCTAGCCACAGATTTTCAATGATGTTCAGATCAGGGGACTGTGAGGGCCATTGTAAAACCTTCTGCTTGCACCTTTTGAGGTAGTCTATTGGGGATTTTGACTTGTGTTTAGAATCATTATCCATTTGTAGAAGACATCCTTTTTTCAATTTCAGCTTTTTTACAGATGGTGTTATGTTTACATCAAAATTTGTTTAAATTTAACTGAATCCATTCTTTCCTCTACCAGTGAAATGTTCTCTCTGCCACTGGCTGCTACACAACCCCAAAGCATGATTGATCCACCCCCATGCTTAAAGGTTGTCGATATGTTCTTTTCCTGAAATGTTGTGCTTTTTTTTCTCCACACATGCCTATGATCATTGTCCTCAGTTCTATTGACTTCAGTTCTATTTTAACCTCATCAATCCACAGTACTTGTTTTCAAAATGAATCAGGCTTGTTTAGATGTTCTTTTGCATACTTCTAACTGAATTTTATGGTGAGGATGCAGGAGAAGTTTTCTTCTGATGACTCTTAGAAGATGGCTATATTTATGTAGGTGTTTCTGAACCCTAGAACACTGTACCACAACTCCAGAGTCTACTAAATCTCTCTGAAGGTCTTTTGCAGTCAAGCGGAGGTTCTGATTTGCCTCTCTAACAATCCTATGAGCTGTTTTCACTGAAATTTTGCTTGGTCTTCCAGACCTTATCTTGACCTCCACTATTCCTGTTAACTGCCATTTCTTAATTACATTTCCAACTGAGGATAGGGCATCTTGAAAACGCTTTGCTATCTTCTTATGATCTTCTCCTGCTTTGTGGGCTTCTATTATTTTTATTTTCATAGTGTTAGGCAGCTGCTTAGAAGAACCCATGGCTGCTGCTTTCTGGCAAAAGGTGAATGGAGCCTAGATTTTTATAAAGCTGTGAAATTTGCATCAACTGGTCTTTCCTAATGATGATAGTGAACAAGACATAGTGCTAACAGGCTAATTAAGGTCTGAAATTTTGGTCAAAGCTATCTGAGCACACAAATCTCCAATTGTGTCCAAACTTTTTCATCAGCCTGTTTTGCTTTTTGTAATTTTTAAAAGGGAAATATGAAAATATATCTATATATTTTTACCTAAAATAGAAAGGAAATTTGTCATGTTTAACTCTATGCCTTTTAGAAGTGATTTCATCTTTAACTTGCTTAACTGTTCACCATTACTGTAATTTTGACCAGGGGTGCCCAAACTTTTACATGCCACTGTATATACTGTACAATGGTATACAGTATACAGTACATATGTACAGAAAGTTATCTCCAGAGCAGGTCGGAGCACAGTGAAAGGACGGAATCGGAAGTATTTGCTCTTATTAGAGTATTTGCTCTTATTGCAAATCATTGCTCTTTAACCAAGTTACACATATTTAAAAAGCTTTGCTTGTCTTGCAAAATGCTCTCAAACCAAGTTACTCTTAATCCAAGGTTCCACTGTATTGTCATGCCTACAGTCTGAATACCTAACACCAGGGCTGGTTTTAGACAAAGTGGGTCCTGGGGAAAAAAATAAAAGTGGGGCCCCAATTCTACACTGAAATATTGATATTACTAGTATGTCCACTAACCCATAGCCTGTGTAATAAGACACATAAATGATGCCTGGCAATCATGTGTATCATCAAGTATGTGTAGATATAGCCTTATCAGCTCATGTCACCTCCCGATGCAACAAAGTGTGGTGCCAGACAAACACTTTAAGGCCTCCTTCACACGTCCGTGTCTCCAATATGTGTTTGGTCCATTTCCTCACGTGCCGGAGACACGGGCACATGTAGACCCATTTAAATCAATAGGTCTGCGCTCACGTACGTGTTTTGCCAATGACCGTGTGCCCATGTGGAGCATACGTGTGCCTGTGTGCTCCACACCTAGACATGTCCGTTTTTCTCTGGCATCATGGGTGTCACACGGACCGCACACGGACCGCACGGATGTGATCCGTGTGACACGCACCGAAGAAAACACACGTGCCTGTGAAATAAAAAGAATTTCTATACTCACCTTCTCCAGCTCTGCTGTCTCTGCTGCTGCTATCACTTGCTTCCGACCCCCGCTCATTATGCTCATCGCATATTCACTCCACTGTGGGCCGGAAGCAGCAGCAGCAGGCAGGCAGTCGGCAGGACCGGAGACCATAGATCAGCACCACGGACGGCAATGCCAGGGACAGGTGAGCAGAAAGTTCCCGTTCTCTGTGTGTTATCATGGATAGCACACGGAGAACACACGTGTGCCATAAACACAGCGGGCCATACGCATCTTTGACTCGTCCATGAAAAACGTGCATGATTTTAACGGACGTGTGAAAGAGGCCAAAGGTTAAGTCAAAAGATTCATTTAAAGGAGTTGTCCAGTGAAAACAAGTTATGATCTATCTAAAGGATTGGTAGGTGATAAGTTATTGATCAGTGGGGGTCTGACCACTGTGATCTGCACAGAAAGGGCAAGACTAGAAACTTTTATCCCCATTAGAATGAAGTGGTCATGCACATATAAGTGGCCGTGCTCCATTCATTCCTTATGGGGCTGACGACCTCTGCTCTCAGCTATTCCTGGCAGCGTCATAGAGAATGAATGGATCTGCACTCAGTTGTTCCTTGTTCTGAAAATTAGGGCATGTTCCAGGAGTCGGACATCTACTAATCATAAAGTTATCGTCTATACCAGTGGTCGACAACCGTTCTATGAGAGCCACATTCTGAAAGAGGGTCGTGAGCCACATCCAGCTGCCGCCACCCCACAGTAGTGACACTCAGGGACCCCAATAACAGTAAAAGGACAGCCAAAGCTTTTGCACAGAAATCACCACACCAAGTCAGTATACCAATATCCATGTTTTCCTACCTTACCCCCATTCAGATCTGCTTTTCTGTATGGGACTTCTCACAAATGTCACCTTTTGGAAACCTGCCCTTCATAGCGGTTTACTAGACCTGGTGTTTATGCACCAAGCTGGTAGACAGCCACGAGCCACATATCACGGGCCCACAAGCCACATGTGGCTCCCCAGACACAGGTTGGGGACCCCTGGTCTATACTGTAGGTGATTAGTTGTTTTCATTGGGCTAGAGCTTTATCCTCCTAATACCACAAGTGTTTTAGACATTTGCCCCTTAAAGACACAGATATACCCAGGACATAGCAATTGTTTTCATGTTTTTATTACTGTGTTTCAACCAGTTGACATACATATATGAGGAAAGTTTTTCCCAGAATAAATTATAATTTAATAGTAGCATTTTGGGTTGTGTATAATGTGTTGAAAAACGTTTCAGATTTTTTTTCTATAGCGGGGAATGAAAAAATCCTAGCAATTCTGCAGTTTGTGGGGTAAGGTTTCAAAAGTCATGATATCCCTGTTTTCACCAAACAATAGGACCAATGTGCCCTGTAATAGGCTGCAGTGGTCAGGTGACTGGAACAGCACGTCATTCGAAAAATACACGATATGGCACAGTACAAATAACCGAGCTGCTGCAGCCGATCACTGGCCCTAGTGGTCCTGTGGCTCTTGATTACGGTGACATCATCACTAGTGTTGAGCTACCCCCCTAGTGTTCAAGTTCGGTTCGTCGAACGGCGGCTCAGTTGGCGAACGTTCGACGAACACCTTCGAACCACATTGAAAACAATGGGAGGAAAACACAAACACATACAAACACATTATACATGTACACATACAGTTAATAAACATTGCCATTACACTTACAGGTCCCCGCGACGCGTCCTGCACTCTGTCTCCCACCGCTTTTCCTTCCTATCATTGCTGCGCCAGTGCTGTAACCAGCACTGATGATAGGACCTTCCGTGATGTCGTCATAAGATGTGACCAGTCACGTGTGTATTATCTCATTGGCTGCAGAATTGTCACATGGCTAGACGTCATGCTAGGTCCTGTTAGTGCATCTCTCCGGTACGCGGTGCTCGTTTGAGCATCTTTGTGTACCGGCAACATGCTTGGGCACTTGCTTAGCTCCCCGTTCCTGCATGTGGGTGCTCTTTACAGAGTCAGCCCACATACAAGGACTGGATGCCACAGCCGGTGAATAACAGAGATCACTGTTGCTATAGTAACCCGCCTGTCAGATTACTATTTCAACGGTGGCAGCGGTGACTTCATCGCTTACAACCCGCAGCCTCTGCTCACTCACTGAGTGATTAGACTGCATGGGAGCAGGAGCGTCTTCCTCCCATGCAGTGCTGTCTGATGTAGCAGAGCTGCATGGGTTGAAGGAGAAAGAAGACAGAAGACCAGGATCATGGAAGGGTGAGAGGGAGTAATAAACATGGAGTCTCTAAGTGGGCCTGTGTATTTATTTCTATTAAAATATTTTTTCTCTGTGTGGTGTCTTTTTTTAACCCTTTATTGGAGATTCTTAATGGCCGAGTCAAACTTGCCTGACATTAAGAATCTCTGCCTTAATACTAGCTAGTAAAACAAAGCTAGTATTAACCCATTATTACCCAGCAAGCCACCCGGCATCAGGGCAGCTGGAAGAGTTGGATACAGCACCAGATGATGGCACTTCTATGAAAGTGCCATTTTCTGGGGCGGCTGCGGACTGCAATTCGCAGCAGAGGGGCCCAGAAACCTCAGGCCAACCTGTGCTGCGGATTCCAATCCCCAGCTGCCTAGTTGTACCTGGCTGAACACAAAAATGGGGCGAAGCCAATGTCGTTTTTTTTTTATAATCATTTCATGAAATTAATGAAATAATTAAAAAAGGGCTTCCCTATATTTTTAGTTCCCAGCCGGGTACAAATAGGCAGCTGGGGGTTGGGGGCAGCCGTACCTGCCTGCTGTACCTGGCTAGAATACAAAAATATGGCGAAGCACACGTCATTTTTTTTTTTTAGTTTTTTGGAAAAAAAAATAAAAAATGCTTCCCTGGATTTTCCCTTGACAGTGAAGGTAACACCAAGCATCTAGCAATACAAAAAATGCAGCGGGAGCCCATATATTTTTTTTTATTATTTATTTAAATAACTAAAAAAAAGGGCTTCCCTATAGTTTTGGTTCTCAGCTGGGTACAAATAGGCAGCTGGGGGTTGGGGGCAGCCCGTAGGTGCCTGCTGTACCTGGCTAGCATACAAAAACATGGCGAAGCCTACGTAATTTTTTTGGCGGGCAAAAAACTCTTGCATACAGTCCTGGATGGATTATGCTGAGCCTTTTAGTTCTGTAGTTGCTGTCTTCTCTCCTGCATACACTAGTGAATGGAGCATGCTGAGCCTTGTAGTTCTGCAGCTGCTGTGTGCTCTCCTGCATACACTAGTGGATGAAGTATGCTAAGCCTTGCAGTTCTGCTCCCCCTGCCTCTCCCTCCAGCATACAGTCCTGGAGGGAGGATGCTGAGCCTTGTAGTTCTGCAACTGCTGTCTTCTCTCCTCCATACAGACAGACAGCAGCTGCAGAACAACAAGGCTCAGCATACTCCATCCAGGACTGTATGCAGGAGTTTTTTGCCCCCCCCCCCAAAAAAAAATTACGTGGGCTTCGCCATGTTTTTGTATGCTAGCCAGGTACAGCAGGCAGCTACGGGCTGCCCCCAACCTCCAGCTGCCTATTTGTACCCAGCTGGGAACAAAAAATATAGGGAAGCCCTTTTTTTAATTATTTCATGAATTTCATGAAATAAAAAAAAAAATGACGTGGGCTTCGCCCAATTTTTCTGTACAGCCAGGTACAACTAGGCAGCTGGGGATTGGAATCCGCAGCGCAGGGTGTCCAAGCTTTCTGGGCACCCCTGCTGCAAATTGCCGTCCGCAGCCGGCCCAGAAAATGGCGCTTTCATAGAAGCGCCATCTTCTGGCGCTTTATCCAACTCCTCCAGCTGCCCTGGTGATGGGTGGCTCACTAAGTAATAATGGGGTTAGGGCTAGCTGTATATTATCAACGGGCCCTAAGCCCGAAATTTATGGTGTCAGACCAATATTAGACATGGCCACCATGAATTTCTAGTACAGATAAAAAAAAAAACACAACACACAGAAAAATATTTTTATTAGAAATAAAACACAACACAATTAGTGACTCCATCTTTATTGAAATAAAGAACCCAGCTCCGCAGTAATCCTGGGTCAAGGGTCCCGCGCCGTCCAATCCAGATCCAATATCATCTGATCGATTTGCTGGAAGGCAAAGCGATCAGATGATGTGTCAGGTTCAAGGGCATGAATCGCATGACACAGCTGCTGATTGTATAAATGGCTTTTATACAATCAGCTGATGCATCAGTGCAAAAAAAAAAACAAACAAAAAACTACACGCTTCTGTGCAAACTCCTGTCCGACAGCAGCAGACAGACTTATAGTGTCAGCTGATTCCATCAGGTGACCGCATCAGCTGATTATCGCCAGGTCTGAGAGAGAGAAAAGAGAGAGAAAAGAGAAGAGAGGGAGAGAGAGAGAGAGAAAGAGAAGACAGGAGAGAGAGAAGAGGAGAGGAGACAGAAAGAGGAGAGAGAGAGGAGAGAGAGAGAAGAGGAGAGAAGAGAGAGGGAGAGAGAGAAGAGAGAGATGAGAGAGAAGAGAAGAGAGAGAGGAGAGAGAGGGAGAGAGAGAAGAGAGAGAGGAGAGCGAGGAGAGAGCAATGCAGCCTCATTCAGTGAACTGCTCCGATTTTCGAGGTGTGCCCCGTGGCTCACAGCTGATGTCCGGCTCCTCCCCTCATTGCATAATTAAATTAAATTATAATTATAAATAAATAATAATTATAATTTAAAATTAAAAATAAATTAAATTAAATTCTTCACCGGGACGGCTGGGACTCAAACTCGTGAACTAATTCTCCTTAGGCAGTAGTTCTACCCATTGAGCCATCGCCTCTCATGAAAAGCATAGGAAGATTTGGTAATCTTGACACCTCTGTATTGCACTTGAGAATCCAAAAGTGGATTATTCAGCTACAAAGAGGAGAGAGAGAGGGAAAAAGAGAGAGTAAAAGAGAGTGAGAGAGAGAGAGAAAGAGAGAAAAAGAGAGAGAGAGAAACAGAGAGAAAAAGAGAGAGAAAAAGAGAGAAAAAGAGAGAGAGAGAAGAGAGAGATGAGAGAGAGGAGAGAGCAATGCAGCCTCATTCCGTGAGCTGCTCCAATTTTAGAGGTGTGTCCCACGGCTCACAGCTGATGTCCGGCTCCTCCCCTCAGTGCATAATTAAATTAAATTATAATTATAAATAAATAATAATTATAATTTAAAATTAAATTAAATTCTTTACCGGGATGGCCAGGACTCGAACTCGTGAACTAATTCTCCTTAGGCAGTAGCTCTATCCATTGAGCTACTGCCTCTAATGAGTAGCATAGGAAGATTTGGTAATCTTGACCTCTGTATTGCACTTGAGAATCCAGAAGTACAGATCATTCAGCTACAAGGATGGATGGAGGGATGGATGAATGGATGGATGGAGAGAGGGATGGATGGAGGGATGGCGGGATGGATGAATGGATGGATGGCTAGAGGGATGGATGGAGGGTTGAAGGGATGGAGGGATGGTTGGAGGGATGGATGGATGGAGGAATGGATGGATGGATGGAGGGAGGGATGAAGGGAGGGATGAATGGATGAAGGGATGGAAGGAGGGATGAAGGGAGGGATGAATAGATGGAGAGATGGAGGGAGGGATGGAGGGAGGGATGAATGGATGGAGGGAGGGATAAATGGATGGATGGAGGGATGGATGTATGGAGGGATGGATGGAGGGATAGAGGTATGGATGGATGGATGGAGGGATGGAGGGAGGGATGGAGGGAGGGATGAATGGATGGAGGTAGAGAGGGATGGAGGAATGGATGGATGGATAGAGGGATGGATGGAGGGATGGATGGAGGGATGGAGGGATGGATGAATGGATGGAGGGATGGATGGATGGATGGAGGGATGGATGGAGAGATGGATGGGGGATGGAGGTAGGGATGAATGGATGGAGGGAGGGATGCATGGATGGATGGATGGATGCATGGAGGGAGGGATAGAGGGATGGATGGAGGGATGGGAGGGCAAACACTGGCACTACCGCACTCATCACCGCACACGCGCAGGCACTACAACCCCCATCATCACCGCACACACAGGCATTACCTCAGTGACGTCCCCACTGACAGCGCGGCTCACTTCAGTTGCTACGTGGATCTGACACAAAGCGCTTGTGTGCTACGGCGCTCCCTGTCAGCTTCATGTAGAGCTGTAGGGGGAAAAAGCACAATAGGGTCTTACCCGGTATGAGGGTAGAGAGACAGAAAGAGGTACACTCACCTGGTAGGGTTGTGCAAGTCACAACTCCTTATGATCGCATGTGAGTGCCTTTTTGTGGTTTAGCAGCGGCCCCGGAATGCAGTATATATAGGTCAGGTAAAGAGAAAACCGGTTTAAATGCCGCGCTAAAAACCACTGATGCTGTAGATGAAAAAGATTTCCTTTATTTCATAATTCTATGCGTTTCAGAGACATCTCCGTCTCCTTCCTCAGGAATATGATTTCTTTTCCTGAGGAAGGAGACGGAGATGTCTCTGAAACGCGTAGAATTATGAAATAAAGGAAATCTTTTTCATCTACAGCATCAGTGGTTTTTAGCGCGGCATTTAAACCGGTTTTCTCTTTACCTGACCTATATGTCAGCTTCATGTAGCAGAGTTGGATGTGTCGCGAGACCTCGTGAATTATGCCGGACCTGGATGGGTATTTGGGGATTGTAATAAAATGGTGAAAGATGGTGTTTTTTGTCTTTTATTCCAAATAAAGGATTTTTCGTTGTGTGTGTTTATTTACTTTCACTTACGTGGTAATCATGGAAGGTATCTCGGGGAGACACCTGCCATGATTAACTCCTTATTACCCCGATTGCCACCGCACCAGGGCAATTCGGGATGAGCTGGGTAGAGTCCCGGGACTGTCACATCTAATGGATGCGGCAATTCCGGGCAGCTGCTGGGTGATATTGTTAAGGTGGTGGGCTCCCCATAACGTGGCGTTCCCCATACTGACAATACCAGCCTCCAGCCGTGTGGCTTTATCCTGGCTGGTATCAAAATTGGGGGGAACCGCAGTTTTTTTTTTTTTATTATTTATTTAGTTATTTTACTGCACGATATAGACCCGCCCGCCGGCGGCTGTGATTAGTTGCAGTGAGACAGCTGTCACGCATCGTGGGGGCGTGTCTGACTGCAACCAATCATGGGCGCCGGTGGGCGGGGAAAGCAGGAAATACCAGATTGAATAGTGAGCGGCAGCCATTTTCAAAAGAGGAAAAGCCGCCGGAGCTTTGTGACAGCCGTGCAGCGCCACGCCAGTGATCGGTGAGTAGGAAAGAGAGAGGGATTGTGCTGGGGACACAGGACGCATGCAGATACGCAACGTGCGCCCATAACCCTACTGTGAAAAGCCACGCTTTTGGTGATCGAACCGTTATCGAACGGTAACTCGAACTGCCGAACTTGCAGCAAATCGTTCGAGTTCGTCAAACGACTCAAACACCGACCAAAATCACTCGAATTTGAAAATGGCGAACGGTTCAAATCGAACATCGCTCAACTCTAATCATCACAGACATCCAGGTGGGAGACAGCAAGTATTCTTGATTTTATTTTTTACTTTTATTACATTAGGCGTTAGGGTTGTTGCAAAGTGTGTGTGACTGGTGTTGATGTGCTGAATAGATCTCACCAATGACCAGTCCTGTGTTGCTTGCTAAGTCCTCACTCAGACTTCCGTTTTTTGCACACGAGTGCTATCTGTGGTTTTCATCAAACCTGTGATAATCTATGGGGCCATTCACATGACCATGATTTTTCCCCAGACCAGCAGTAATTGGGAAATTGCAGGGACATACCCAATTTTGAGGGTCAGATCAAAATCAACAATGCAAGTCTATGGGTCTGTAAAAAAAAAATAAATCGGACCATACTGGGATGTCATCCGAGCACAGTACGATATTCACGGACTTTAAAAAAAAAGAAGATGGAAAAACAGATGTCACTCTGACCAAACTGATCAACTTCTGATCACAATAATTGGACTGTATTTGTCATACACTGAAAAATCAGATGTGCGAATTAGTCCTAAGGGCAGGCTTTTCCTGGGTGACAGCAGATATACTGTGTCCTGACGGGCGCTGCTGTGCAACATTAGGACACAAGTATCACTTTCAGGCAGTGGCGTAACTAGTTTGATGGGCCCTGGTGCAAAATTTGGACCGTGGCCCCCCCTCAACGTACACCGACACTTAGGGTACGGGATAATGACACTGACACTCGGGGTACAGGATAATGATGCTGACACTTGGCTGTTACCCTCAGCACCCAGATTTCCCATGATCTGAAATCCCTCTATCAGAACACAGCTTTCCCATGTTCTGATATCCATCTTGTCCTTGGCACCCAGCTTCCCATGCTCTGCTATACATCATTCCCTCGGCACCCAGCTTTAAAATATCAGAGCATGGGAAAGCTGGGTGCTGGGAGATGTACAGCAGAGCATGGGAAAGCTGGGTGCTGATGGAAAGAGCCTTTTTCCCTCAGCACAAAACATTCCCATCCCATGCTTGTATCTTTTTCACCCCTCGTATATAGTTCTCCACATACTATTATGGCCCCCACATAGACTTCCATATAGTATAAAGGGTCCCACATAACCCTTCATATATTAGAATGCACCTTCATAGTCCTCCATGTATTATAATGCATTTCCCATAGTCCTCCATGTATTATAATTCACCCATAGTTCTCCATATATTATACTGCACCACAGTCCTCCATGTTTTATAACGCAACCCCATAGTCCTCCATGTATAAAGTAGCCTCCATAGTCCTTCATATATTATAATGTAGCCCCCATAGTCCTATATGTATTACAATGCAGCCCCATAAACTTTCATATTGTATTATGCAGCCTCATACTCCTCCATGTATAATGCACCCATATAGTCCATGTATAAGGTGTCCTTCATGTTCATTATGCAGCCCCATAGACCTCCATGTATAATGCAGCCCCATAGACCTCCATGTTTCATGCAGCCAGCCCCCCCAGGGCCTCCATGTGTCATGCAGCCAGCCCCCCCCAGGGTCTCCATGTGTCATGCAGCAAGCCCCCCAGGGTCTCTATGTGTCATGCAGCCAGCCCCTTCCCAGGCCTCCATGAGTCATGCAGCCAGCTTCCCCCCAAGGACTCCATGTGTCCTGCAGCCAGCCCCCTCCAGGGCCTCCATGTGCCCTGCAGCCAGCCCCCCCCCACCATGGTGCCTGGCTGCAGGACACATAGAGTCCTTGGTGGGGCCATGGCTGCAGGACACATGGAGGCTCTGGGGGGGGGGGCTGGCTGCAGGATCCCCTGCAAGGACTCCATGTGTCCTGCAGCCAGCCCCCCCAGGGCCTCCATGTTTCCTGCAGACAGCCTCCCCAGGGCCTCCATGTGTCCTGCAGCCAGGCCCCCCCCCCAGAGCCTCCATGTGTCCTGCAGCCAGCCCCCCCCCCAGGGCCCCCATGTGTCCTGCAGCCAGGGCCCCCCCAAGGACTCCATGTGTCCTGCAGCCAGCCCCCCCAGGGCCTCCATGTTTCCTGCAGCCAGGGCCCCCCCAAGGACTCCATGTGTCCTGCAGCCAGGGCCCCCCCATGGACTCCATGTGTCCTGCAGCCAGCTCACCTCTCTTACCCTTCCACCGCAGCTCTGTCCTCACCTCTACTTGTTTCCCTCTGCCCGTCCTCGTTCCCCCATGGCTCCGGTCACTGTCCTCCTGTGCTCTGTGCTCTCACCACACACAGCAGACGCACAGAAGTGACATCACCGCGCAGGCACAGGGGAAGACTGATGATGCATAGAACGGCGCCAGCCGCTGTATGCAATATCAAAGCAGTACGCGGTGATGGGAGCGCGGTGAGTGACGGGAGCTCGGTGACGGGAGCGTGGTGACGAGAACGCGGTGAGTGACGGGAGCGTTTTGACGGGAGTGCGGTGAGTGACAGGAGCGAGGTGACAGGAGCGTGGTGAGTGACAGGAGTGCGGTGACGGGAGCACAGTGAGTGACGGGAGCACGGTGAGTGACGGGAGCACGGTGACGCCACCGCTGACACCAGGCAAGGGGGGGCCCGGTGTCAGCGCCAGCGACCGGGTCATATAGCGGCAGCCGCGCCGCGTGGTCTGCGGCAGAATAGCGAAGCTCCTCTCACAGAAAGGAGCTGGCTGGTGATCTGCCGGGCGGCCGCGGGCCCCTAACCTCCTGGGCCCAGTCGCAATCGCAACCACTGCGACCGCGGTAGTTACGCCCCTGCTTTCAGGGCTTGCTCACATGTCAGTTCTCCAGTATGTGGTTGTGCACAGCATCGACGATCTCCGGAACACCAACCGCTCTTGGTCGTCCAGGACGTTCCTCATCATTGGTGCTGAAGTGGCGCATTTTAAATTTGGCAACCCAGTTCTTAACTGTGGAATATGAAGGGCATTGATCCCCCAATGTCTGCGACATATCACCAAGAATATCTTTCGTGGACTTTCCTTGCAGAAACAAGAATTTTATCACTCCTCTGCTCTCAGTTGCTGTGAATATCGCATTAGACTCCGCTATTTTGTTTTCCCACAAGCGTAGAACACTGTTGCTATAAGCAACAAACACAAAATTTTGAGAAAATATATTAGACACATAAGGCTTTCATGTGATATATCATTCGTTACTAAAGAAACAAAAAAAGATCACAAAGCCAAAAACTTATCAGCAGCCCCTCGTATAACATGGCTGAGTGCTATACAGGCACACTCTGTTTATTAGACAGCACTCGCTGCAACGTTATACTATAGGGCACTGCAGATCTGCATTTTTTTTTATCTCATGCAGATACGGCGTGCTGCGAGTGCCTCTGCTGATTGGATGAGGAGCTTCCATACAAGTCTATGGTTGCGTGTGTAACAGACTGCACTCAGATATTATCAGTGTAGTCTGATATATGGCGACTCAGAGAGAGAAGATGGAGAAATACGTTTCCCATCTTCTCCTCACCTGTGATGTGATTCTTGTGTAAACAGAGGTGCAGGGGTTGCTGTAGTCGTGGTCAGTGTGTCATGCAACACCCTTGTCCTGCTACAGGCAGATCGAGGGCCTAGTAGACATCTGGGATTTGTCCACTTACTTGCCATCTGGGGATCCTCTGGCTCCTTCTTTCTTCTGGTTCAGGGTCAATCAAAAAGATGACTGCAATCAAATTCTCTTTTCTTTAACACAACTTTATTGTTCTTTTGGCTGAGTTTCTCAGTCACTTAAAAATCCTTCCTCTTTATCCATTCCTATATCTGTTCATGTAGCAGTTGCTTTTAAAGAAGTTGTCCAGTTACCAAAACTGATTTTTTTTTTATTCTGATAAATCTTGCTAATATGTGCCTCTCCACACACCTATTATGTTTTTTCAGCACTATTACCTTTTATCGTGCTCTAGCAGCACATCCTCATTGCTGGCTCCAGCTCTGATGGGGTTAATCTCTCTTCTAACTTCCTGGGTTCAGTTCCTACAACTACCATAATTCTTCGTGGCTCTAGGGCTGTATCTAACTTATCTAACACACCCACTGTGTCTAACACACCCACTCAGCTCTCCTCTCCACCCAAAGTCTCCTCCCTGCCTCTTCCCAGTGTGGATGCACTGAGAGCAATCACACAGAGACAGCCGAAGCTCCCAGCTCTGCACAACCAGGGGAAGAAAGCGTCTATCTTCTGCTTGTTCTCATATAGTTCATAGTGTGTGTGTGTGTGTGTGTGTGTGTGTGTGTGTACAGAAATTATGATTGGGGGGAAAAAAATGAAGGGGTCATGAGATTGCTTTTTTTCCCCTCTTGCCTAGTCTGTGTGTCGTCCGTATCAACCGTGTGGCATGCATTTTGCAGGCTACTTTCAGCATATGACTGGATCCTGGGTATTAAATGTGCAGCGCATGCAATCGTTATTTTACCGGATCCTTCTGCAGCGGGACACAGAATTTATCGGCCGGCACTGGAGTCAGCTGACTCCTGATCTCACAGCCCGCACACGCTGCAATAGCTGCAGGTGGGCTCATTTACATGACCATTCCGTTTGTCCTGGTCAGTTCCTATTTTTTTTGCGGACCCACGGAAAGGACCATCTTTTTAATGTCTTTTGTGTAGGATCGGATGGTACACGGTAGCACTTCCATGTGCATCCGATCCTACAAAAAAAACACATTCGATGCCGTATGTCCGCTCCGTTATTATGGAATATGTCCAATTCTGTTCCGTAATAGCGAACCGTGACTCAATACAAGTCAATGGGTCCGCAAAATTCCCAGAAGCCACACGGAAGCACTTCCGTGTGACTTCCGTCGGGTGCCCGTGCAGTCTGTGTTCCGCTCCAGCCCCAGCCCCGCGGCTGCCCGCACGGCACTGTCAGCAGCTGCCCGCACTGCAGTGTCTGCAGCAGCGGGGATGACAAGCGCTACCGTCAGGAGGTTAGTAATTTCATTACCTGCGGTGATGAAGTCCTGCACTCCTGACGTCAGCGGTCGTCACTGCCTTCTATGCCCGCTGCTTGTCACATTACCTTTCGCTGTCGACCTGAGACTGTGACTAGTGGTGTCGTCACGGGCCGCTCGCAATACTTGGTTTGTGAAGGTTGCGGTCATTGAACTCAGTGACAGCGCTGCTGTCAGGAGTTCAGCGATCATCGCAGGTAATGTACCTCGCTAACCTCCTGACAGCAGCACTCGTCATGCCCTGCAGTGACCTGGGCTGACCTATTGATGTTAGCTCAGGTCACTGCACGGCTCTCCCAGCCAATAGGGAACATTCTGTTTTTCATTGACTGGGACATTGACTATGGTATGGATCGTCGTGGGACCCCCTTGGATTACACCAGACCTGGATTTGTTTTTCTTTCTAATAAATTGGTGAAACAGGGAATGTGTTGGGGAGTGTTTTTTCAAATAAAAATGCGTTTGTCGTCTATTTTTTTTCTATTACTGACTGGGTTAGTGATGTCGGGTATCTGATACACGCCTGACATCACTAACCCCAGGGCTTGATGCCAGGTGACATTACACATCTGGTATCAACCCGATATATTACCCCGTTTGCCACTGCACCAGGGCAGCGGGATGAGCTGGGGCGAAGCACGAGGATTGGCACATCTAATGGATGCGCCACTTCTGGGGCAGCTGCAGCCTGCTATTTTTAGGCTGGGGAGTGTCCAATAACGGTGGACCTCCCTAGTCTGAGAATACCAGACCACAGCTGTCCGCTTTACCTTGGCTGGTGATCCAATTTGGAGGGACCCCGTGTTTTTTGTTTTAAATTATTTATTTAATTTAAAATAACAGCGTGGGGTGCACTCTGTTTTGGATTACCAGCCAAGGGGAAGCTGCCAGCTGTGGTTTGCAGGCTGCAGCCGTTTGCTTTACCCTAGCTGGCTACAAAAGATAGGGGAACCGTATGTCATTTTTGTTTTATTATTTATTTATTTTTTGGCTAAAAACAAGGCTAAGCACCTTAGTGCCACATGAAAGTCACAAAAGGGTGCCAGCTTAGAATATGCAGGGAGGTGGGACATTATATATGTCTTTCTCATCTATCTAACTATCTATCCATCCCTCTATTCATTCATTCATTTATTCAACCCTTTATCTCTATATCTATCTATCCATCTCTATATCTACTCATCTATTTATCTTTCTTGCTGCTTCCATTTTTTGCGGTCCGCAAAAAAACGGAAGGCACACGGATGTCACACGGATGCCACACGGATGCATCCGAGAAAAAAAAAGACCGTTTTTTGCCTTCCGCAAAAACGGAATGGTCATGTGAATGTAGGCTTAACAGCAGTCACTGCCTGCTGCAGATCACATGTGACCGTGTGCGGGCTGTGTGTACAGGAGTTCAGCTGAGTTCAGATCAGCTGACTCAAGTGTCGGCCGATTAGGCTGGGGCCACACGGGGATTACTGCGATCCCCTCGCATTACACTCGGCTCACGCTCAGTACAGCAGAGCTGAGTGTTATGTGTGTGTCCCTGCGACTGAGGGCCGACTGTGCGAGCAGACCTCAGCTGCGTGGGGCGGTCCGGCACTCACAAGGGGCGGGCCAGCACTGAGGAGGGGTGGGAGGGATTTCTCTCCCTCTCTCCTCCGTAGTCAGCTATTGCGATTCTCGCTCTGCACTTGCGGTACACCGATGTTCTGCGAGTGCAGTGCGATTTTTCTCTCACCACATACACTTGAATGGGTAAAAGAGAAAGAGTCTTGCATTACAATTGCAGCATGCTGCGATTGTTTTCTTGGTCCAATTAGGCTGAGAAAATAATTGCTCATGTGCGCTGACACACAGGCTAATATTGGTCCGAATGGAATGCAATGTTTTATCATACTCCACTCGTACTGTTTTTCTCGCCATGTGGCTTAAGCCTGCTTTACACGCTGCAATGTATCTTACAATGTGTCGGCGGGGTCACATCGTAAGTGACGCACATCCGGCATTGTAAGTTACATTGCAGTGTGTGACAGGTACGTGCGATTGCGATTGAACGTTAAAACGTTCATCGCATACACATGGTACCTTTCTCTAGAATTGCACGTCAGATTGTTCATCGTACCCGGGGTAGCACACATTGCAGTGTGTGACATCCCGGGAACGATGAACAGATCTTACCTACGTCCTGCGGCTCCCGGCCCACAATGCTGAAGGAAGGAGGTGGTTTGGGATGTTTACGTCCCGCTCAGCTCCAACCCTCCGCTTCTATTGGCCGGCTGCCACGTGACGTCGATGTGACGCCGAACGTCCCTCCCACTCCAGGAAATAGACGTTCGCCGCCCACATCGAGGTCGTATGGAAGGTAAGTACGTGTGACGGGGGTTAATAGTTTGTGCGGCACGTTCAACAAATTGAACGTGCCACACATACGATGGGGGCATTGCAAATCGCATACGATATCGTATGCGAAATTGCAACGTGTAAAGCAGGCTTTAGACCTTACTTGTTCTGTGTCCCCCTGCATCCATCGCAGCGGGTGTGGGCTGGAGTTCAGCTGAGTTCAGATCAGCTGACTCCAGTGCTGGACTGAAATCAGGTAACCTCACAGCCCGCACACGCTGTGATGGATGCAGGGGGACACAGAACAAGTAATCGGCCGACACTGGAGTCATCTGATTACTTGTTCTGCTGGCTCTGTGGTCAGGAATAGGCATGAGTGAGCAGTAAAATGCTCCGGTGCTCGATGGGAGAAGCCCATGTCGATTTTTTTTTTTTAAAAAATTCATAAAAAATAAAAAAAAAAAGAAAAAACAATCAGGGTTAGGGATAAAAAATAAAGTGTGGGCTGCCGCTGCATTTTCTATTGCTAAGGGTAACCCAAGCAGCTACTGGCTGCTAACCCCCGCTGCTTGGCACCTTCATTGGCAATGTAAAATCCAGAGAAGCCTTTTTTTTTTTTTATAAAGGTTTTTGACTAAAACCTTTTGTTAAAAAAAAAATGACGTAGGCTTCACCATATTTTTTGTACGCTAGCCAGGTACAGCAGGCAGCTACGGGCTGCCCCAACCCCCAGCTGCCTATTTGTACCCGGCTGGGAACCAAAAATATAGGGAAGCCCTTTTCTTTTAATTATTTCATGAATTTCATGAAATAATTTTAAAAAAAAAAATGACGTGGGCTTCGCTCATTTTTTTGTGTTCAGCCAGGTACAACTAGGCAGCTGAGGATTGGAATCCGCAGCGCAGAGTGGCCCAAGGTTTCTGGGCCCCCCGCTGCGAATTGCAGTCCACAGCCGCCCCAGAAAAGAGCCATCTTCTGGCGCTGTATCCAACTCTTCCAGTGGCCCTGGTGGCAGGTGGCACGCTGGGTAATAAGGGGTTAATACCAGCTATGTTTTACCAGCTGGTATAAATCCTGAGATTCTTAATGTCAGGCCAAGTTTGACGTGGCCATTAAGAATCTCCAATAAAGGGTTAAAAAAAAAAGACATCACACAGAGAAAAATACTTTATTAGAAATAAATACAAAGACACAGTAGGGACTCCATGTTTATTACTCCCTCTCACCCCTCCGCGATCGAGAGATTTCTGTACTGACCATGCCAGGAGAGAGGGAGGGAAAAGAGAGAGGGAGGGAAAAAAGAGAGGGAGGGAAAAGAGAGAGGGAGGGAAAAGAGAGAGGGAGGGAAAAGAGTGAGCGGGAAAAGAGAGAGAGGGAGAGAAAAGAGAGAGAGGGAGGGAAAAGAGAGAGAGGGAGGGAAAAGAGTGAGAGAAGGAGGGAAAAGAGTGAGAGAAGGAGGGAAAAGAGAGAGAGAGAGGGAGGGAAAAGAGAGAGAGAGAGGGAGGGAAAAGAGAGAGAGAGAGGGAGGGAAAAGAGAGAGAGAGAGGGAGGGAAAAGAGAGAGAGAGGGAGGGATAAGGGGGGGCAGAGAAGAGGGGGAAGAGGGGAGGGGAGAAAAGAGGGGGGAGAAGAGAGTGGGGTGGGAGTAGAGAGTAGGGGGAGAGAGAAGAGAGGGAGGAAAGAAGAGAGGGGGGGGAGGTGCTCTGTCACCAACTTGCTCCACTCTGTGATTTGTGGTGCAGGTGACAGAGTGAAGACAGTTGGTCCCATGCAGCAGGACAGGTGACAGAGCAGAGCGGTGACATGCTCTGCTCTGACACATGCGGTGCTGCATGGGACCAGCTTGTCAGTGTTTTGCTGCGTCCTGTAGTGCTGGTGGGAGGAGCACATGATCACACCACCCGACACCGCCAGCTCCCCTGACATCGCAGCAGAGCGGGCAGGTGGAGAGTGAGATCACATACTTACGTGACAGGGGGGGATTTCAGCTGAAGAACGCCACCTGTACTCCACACTGGCGCCCCGTGCCTCACCATCTGCAGGACGCTAAGCCGTCTTCACCGCTCCACACTGGCGTCCTCCGGATCCTCCCCTCGATGCTGGGCTGTGACGTGGTAGTCACCGCTCACAGCCCTGTCAATCAATCTGAGTGGCGCCAGCATCTCTGACGTACCCATCAAGTTTGAGAGCCCGGAATTAACGGGACGTAAGAGGATACCAGCAGCCACAGCACGAGGGGGTCATGTGACCGGCACTGAGTGTGCAGGATAGCGCCGCTCAGTGCCAGAACTGGAAATAGAAGCCAATGAAGAAAATGCCTATAGTGGTAAGTGGAACTCATAGAGAGTGAACCACCCCTTTAAGCTATTCCTTCCTCTTCCTGTGCACTACTGCACTGTACTATTGTTTCTTCTGTCTGTTTCTGATACTGTCACTTCTCTTGGCTGCGTTCTCCTATCAGCAAACTGGTCCAACCCCTGTCCGTTACCTAGGGTTCCAGCTCTGCCCTGTCTTGTGCCCGATGAGTCCCGCGGAACCCCTATGTTGCCAAGCAGGCCGCCGACAATAGACCTGCTTATAGGGGGACCAGTCTAACTGTGGCACCATGCACACCCTGCTCCTCAGGCAGACTTATTCTCCCTGAACATTTTCTTAATCCCAAGGACCTAGTTCCCAAGCTCCTCCCAGGGGCTAAACCTTTTCCTTAACCTCTGGTGTCTTTGCTGTGTAAATACCACCGAGCTACAAATTACATACGACACTGTACCCATTTGGCCACTAGATGGCACGGGCCGCACTTACAATAATGCCCTTATAAAATACCAGCCTAAAATCTACTAAAATAGGGGTCTTCAGAGAAAGGGGGGGGTTCTTAACACACTGACTACCCCCTTACACTTGCTTGCTAGAGAATCGGATGACAGCAAATGACACCCTGCGCACACTCGCAGCAGATGACACTCAGCTCACGCTCGCAGCAGATGACACTCTGCTCACGCTCGCAGCAGATGACACTCTGCTCACGCTCGCAGCAGATGACACTCAGGGCTCATACTCGCAGCAGAGTTTGAGCCAAATGTCTTTAACATATTGCACCCGATGCTCTTACATGAGAGAAAATATGCACGTGTGACCCCAGCCGCATCCTGTGTATTGTATGTATACATTCAGCAGCGGCGGTTCTACACCGTTAACCGCAACCCGAAGGTGGCATCGCGTACACTAACTTTCATCCCTACTTTAAATATTCCCCCTTTTACAAGAGAAGCCCCAGGGCACGGGACCGGGCAACAGCCACCAGAGTGACATTTCCATTTGCAACCTCCCGGGGCCGAGTACCCCCTTCCCTTGGCGACACAAAAACATATACGGTATCTTTGTAAATCATAAAAATAAATTAAAATTATAAGGTAAGTCATGGAAAATGACACTAAGGGCAAAAGATATTAAAGTGAACCTGTCACTAGGAAAAATGCTACTAACCTGCAGCTATGGGGTTAATCAGCAGGTTATTAGCATTCTAAACCTGCCCGGCACCTTCACATTAAACCACGCTGCTGGGAGGACATTAACTTTAATCCCTTTGGCAGTGTTCTGGCTTCAGTCACAGGGGGCGACGCCGGCATGGGTTCAGTCATCGCTCTATGCACCCCTGCACTGACTGACGGCTGCTCATCATTACATGTGGTTGTCAGTCAGTGTTGATGGCACAATTACAGCCGCCGCTCATTGTACACAGAGCAGTGACTGAACCCCCATGACTGAACCTGTCAGACACTCCAGTGGGTTGGTCTAGGTGGAACAGGGCCACCCACCTAGGGGTCAGGCAGACTGGTGGGAGGGACCAAGTAAGACTAGTGACAGCTCTCAAAGTGACAGGAGCTGGAGTGTTAGCTCCCGGGGAGCTAGAAAGAGAAGTTGGGTCGCAGACAGTGGTTCGGGACCAGAAGAGTCAGTGACCGGGTTCAGGGACTAACAGAACTGACTGGTACCGAGAACGACGGGGTACAGGACCCTAGGTCAGGAGCCGATTCAACGTCCTGGCAATTAACCTGCAGAGGAAGGGGACCTTCAGGGACCTTCCTAAAGCTCAGAGACTGAGGGCATCAGCACAACACGGGGGACAGGGTTTTCCAAACAAAGCAACCCACTGAGGTCCCAAGTGCCAGCCCTTAGGAGCAAGACTTCACCCAGACTGAAGAACTGGCCCTTACAGCTTCAAGCTATAGGGACCCACACGGACACAAAACAGTGCATGGAGGCAGGTTCTGGACTACTAGTGACATCGGTGGTACCGGGGACCTGGACGTGCTCCAGGCAGCGGCAGCTGTACACAGAGACTTGTTTAAGAACAGTGTGTGCCTCAGTTTATCTTAGCTTATACAACGCTTCAACCAACGCAGTGAGTACACCTGCCCCTGCACCCAGCCTTCTATACCTCCACATAACCCGAGCTCCGGGGCCTTCCCTACCTGCGGAGGGACTGTCACCTTGCTGCTCCCCACTATCTGCCCTGGTCCTCATTACAGCAGCGGCGGTACTTCCATTACCGCAGCCCACAGGTGGCGTCACGAACACTTCCCGTGTAAATAATCCCCTTCTCCAGTTTGAGTGTCCGCTGAGCCCGGGTCCGGACCCCTCAAGCCACGACCACCCCAGATCCGAGCACCCCGGTTGTCACCGGGGTGGCACACAAGCGCCAAAGGTGGATAGGCTCTCACAAAGAGATCTATATTGCTGTCAGGTCCCTCGCCTTTCTAGCTGTTTTGCACTGCAGCTCTCCCAAACAGATCGGGTACCAGTATCACTCTGCACGAGTGATACAGCTTCCAGTTACCAAGGGGAGCCAATCACTGTAGAGCACAGGGGGACCTGACAGCAAGGTAGATATGTATATGAGAGCACATTCACTTGCGAACTCTAATTGTTTGGGGTCTGGTAAGTGCAATTCTTTTATGGGGTGTCTGCTTTCCTTTGGGGTAAACTTAACAGTATACAGAAAATAATAAATTTAAGCACGTAATTTATCCCTTTGTATATATGGTATGTACTTGTGGCGCCCCTGAGGCTTTATTCGCCACAGGGTACTGCATCTCCCTTAAGATGTAGTACTCATCCCAGGTAAGGAGAGGTTAATCGCTGGTATTTCTCACATTCAAACCACAAACAGTTAGGTGCTTTCACACTGGGGGGATGGCCTGGGGTAGATAGGGGTGTGTGTTATGATTCAGGGACCAAGGAGGATGAAAAAATGCGGAAACCGAAAAGGTAACAGAGTGGCTGGAACCTTAAAGGACTGCAGATCTAATCTGGACACACAACTAGAAGTAGCCGTGGGACGAACCTACGATGACCTAATCGTCTCGACACAGCCGGAGAACTAAATATTCTTACAGATAGAAATATAAGAAAGCTAATCTGCCTCGGAGCACTCCCCAAAGATATAGATAGCCCCCCACATGTAAAGACTACGGTGATATAGGAAAACACATACAAAGCTAGAAAAACAGATTCAGCAAAGGTGAGGCCCAAACTATCGTTAGAGGAAGGGATAGGAAGGACCACTGTCTGCAGCTGTAAAAACGCTAATAAATACCAGCACGCCTGATATGGAAAAACCCTGAGGCCACACGGCCTCTTCCCCACTAGATCAGTACTCAGATGTTACTGGGATCCAAAAACACTAATATAGATGAATTAGACTGAATTAATACCAAGCATGACAAAACACATTCCAGAATCATGGAGCTAAGTATACAGACACTCCCAGCAGGGAATGATCCAATTCCACCAAGAACTCCACACAGACAAAATAGGAATCAAGCATAGTATCAAATCAGAAAAAAGAACAAGAAAGTGGAAACAATAAGCAGAAGCACAAGACCACTTATCTGAGAGGAGTTCTGGTAGTGAGCAGGGCTGGTTTCAGAATGTCCTTAACACACAGGATATCCATTGAGCACCGGCAAGTAACAGGAGGAAACTGTTCAGTTATATAGTCCAATCTGAAATGCCCGATTGCCAGTCCTCCACAGGTGTGTGGCCTTCATTCCACAAATCAACTACACCGCCAGCACTGACCACAAGAGGGAGCCCCAAACTGGAAAACGTATTAACGTATTCACAACAGGGGTGGCCATCATGAAGCATGGGACTTTCCCTGTCATTAGGACAACCACCTGGGGGATGGGCACCACTTGGGGAAAAGGAAGGAGCATCTTCACACATAGCTAGCCGCGGGCACAGCTTGTGGTGAGGAGCACAGTCAGGACTTCGGTCCAGGCATATTCTCTGTACCTTCACACTTCTGGGAGCACTGCAGGACCCGTGGCTTGGAGCAGGCTGCTCGGCCCGGGTTCTCTACAGCTACATGGGATTCCACGGTCTTCAGAGAGTTCAGGAAACACCCGCAGCCTGTTCCATATTCCACATACACTGAGATTGGAGGGACCCCGACCAGAAATAACTCATGGTGGGAACACCGGTGGTGACCTCGAATTGCTCGGGATCGACTGGGGCCAATCACGGTGGTGACCGGCATCTCCCGTGTAAACCAGGACAGTGAGTAAAGGAACCTTGAACCCGCAGAGACTGTGTCCGCCTGTCCTTGCCGGCGAACCGCGCTTTGGCAGAAACATCTTAGCTGCTATAACCATCTGCCCCAGAGGACAGTGTCAGCAGCGGCGTCACGAGACAAATAATCTCCACCATCATCACCCCCCCTTCTTTATTGTTCACCTCTGGGCCGCGAAACTGGGCAGGGCTACCCGTGACATCCCCAGACCCGATATCATCAAGCCCGGTGACGAGTAACAAGTTTAACCCCTTCCCCTGTGGGTGCTACATAACCACCACTATAGGACTGGGTCTGCACCATGAGAATAGCAAATACCAATGTATGTAAAGCACTGTGGAATTAACAGCGCTATATAAATGAATAAAATTATTATTAATTATTATTATCAGATAAGAAAATGTTCATCTGAACCAGTAATAGGATTAACATAAAATGTTGGTATTCCAGAATATTATGAAGAGTAAATTTGAATAAATGTTGATTTTTTCCAAACATTTTGTCCAAAAATAAATGTGGATTGTTGTTTATGGGAAACTATAAAACATTCCCTGAAAATAAGCCCTAGCTCATCCTTCAGAGGAAAAGCAGTAAAAGACCCTGAAACATAGTAGTATACAGTAAACCAGAATGGTATAAATACATTGAGAGCGTGTAAGATACCCGCATGATTCACCGTATATACTCACAAATATCTCCCATATTAAATTAAACATAAATGACACATGCGTGGTACCTGGACTATATAAAGGACAATCGCAAATTGTAAACCAAGAAGAGAAAAAACACGATCAAAAAGTCCAATAGGTGATTAAATTATTTTATTGGTCAAGTGAGGGGTAAAAACACCATAAAAGGAGATACAAATATACCCGGGAGCATTCAACCTGCATCAATTTACCACAGTCACTATAGATATAAAATGGTAAGATTATATGTCATTACAAGATAAACATAGCTATTATAATTTCCATTAGATGATGGATCAAAAGATAGGATTGTATCCAAGGGGCCAATTGACTATAAGTGATGCATAGATATACTATAAGATACAATTGCAACCATGTGGCAATAAAAAAGCACTATGTACACATTATAAATACAAATAGTCAAATACTTCTATTTGAAGCAAAATGCTGTATATAGACCCACTATAATGGAGACTGCTAAACACGTCCTGGACGAAACACGTGTAGGGTGTCCTGTGTACCCGGCTCCATTCTTGCCTGCCATAATCCTGCTGTCACGCTTAGGTAAATGTCTGCATAAGCTCCTTGGATACAGTGGCTGCCTCTTATGGGAGACTGCTCATAGATTCTTGCCCCCCTCCTTGGGTTTAGCAGTCTCCATTATAGTGGGTCATATACAGCATTTTGCTTCAGATAGAAAAATTTGACTATTTGTATTTATAATGTGTACATAGTGCTTTTTTATTGCCACATGGTTGCAATTGTATCTTATAGTATATCTATGCATCACTTATAGTCAATTGGCCCCTTGGATACAATCCTATCTTTTGATCCATCATCTAATGGAAATTATAATAGCTATGTTTATCTTGTAATGACATATAATCTTACCATTTTATATCTATAGTGACTGTGGTAAATTGATGCAGGTTGAATGCACCCGGGTATATTTGTATCTCCTTTTATGGTGTTTTTACCCCTCACTTGACCAATAAAATAATTTAATCACCTATTGGACTTTTTGATCGTGTTTTTTCTCTTCTTAGTAAACCAGTATGGGTTGTCGGCTCACAGACAGCAAAAGCAATATAGCAGAAATGAAGGCTGCTCTGTGACCTCTACCACCGCAATGAAGGTAGAAATAACTGGATTTGCTGATCTCTGCCTCTTGTCCTGCTGACTGCGGCGCTGTCCAGTGTTATCTGTAGCTCCATTGCAGGCAGAAGTCGGGAGAGCAATGCTCACTTCATCTCAGTCTCAGGATCAGCTGAAGTGAGTAGTGCACTCTTTACTACTGCATGCGATGAAGCTACAGATAACACTGGACAGTGCGGCCCTCAGCAGGACAAGAAGTAGAGAGATCAGCACATCCCTGTCCGTCACTGCACTGCCCATTGCTCTATGTAGCTGCTTTGCAGTGGAGGACTTAAGAAGTGAAGACTGTTGTTTCCCCTCTTCAGTCTAGGCACTTGCACTGAGTGTGCGTGCAGCACAGCGAGTACGGAGCTTCAGTATTCCTTAGTCTGAAGAAATTAATAAACAAGTTGGGTCGCAGCATAGGGGCCCTGGTAAATGCCCAGTCTGCCCCCCACGAACGCCAGCCTGGCCTAGTGGTGTGGTCAGGTACCCTTGCAGGTCATCCACCCTGCAGCCCACGCTGAAGAAGACTGTTTCAAATAGTTGACGTGGGTGCCTCTCACCTCCCTTAAATGTGCCTAGAGTTGTGTGGTATTTGTCATTCAGTTATGAAAGGCATTGTTCACAAAAAAGCAGTCATCAGTGTGGGATGTGGCAAAGGACATACACTTCTATGCCTTTCTGTGACTCTACCAGTCTCTCTGTATCTCTTTTGCAACCTACTGATGACACTCAGTGACACTCTAAGCTTAGTGGCCACATCCATCTGAGAATATCCCGCTTGAAGCCTTGCAAAGGCTAGGCACTGTTGATCAATTGTTAGATGTTGTCCTGGTCTGATGATGTCAAAATGTGAACAGCAGGATGAGGACTGTTTAACTACCAATTCTAATTGAACCTCGAAATGTATTGGGTGATTCATGGATCAAACACCTGTAGTGAATTTTGCTATTAAGCTCCTTGTTAGAGAACAGCAAAAAAGTACTGAAACTTTTTTTTTTTGTGTAAAAAAGTACTGAAACATTAAACAGTTGGACATGTGCATTCAAAAGTTTAGAAACAGTCACATTAACCTTTCACCATCTAGCCTGTTTTCACCTTCATGACCAGGACAATTGTTTTCAATTCTTTCCAGTGTTACTTTGACAGGTTATACTCTGGAACGCTTCAACGGATCCCTGTGATTTTGAGATTGTTTTTTCGTGACATACAATTATTTAATCACTTGCTGATTTCATAAGTTTGCCCACTGACAAAGATGTGAACAGTCTATAATTTTAAGGGTAGGACAATTTTAACAGTGAGAGATAGAATATCCAAAATAAAATCCAGAAAATCACATTGAATAAATCCTATAAATTTATTTGCATTTTGCAGAAAGAAATAAGTATTTGATCCCTTTTGCAAACAAGACTTAAAGGGAACCTGTCACCAGTTTTTCAGAATTGAACTAAAAGTATCACCTTCTGCAGCTCCTGGGCTGCATTCTATGAAGGTGCACCTTGTTCCCTGACTCCCCTTCCAGACCCCAGAAATACCTTTATAAAATCTGCCGCCACGTGTGTAAATTAACTGTTCTGGTTGGATGGGCATCCTTTTCTTGCTCGGATGGGCGTCCTTTTTTTTGGGTCCTGTACCTCCTTCTGCTGTTGTTCGCCATCCTCCATTCATGATTGACGTGGGTGACGCCTCCCTCATCATTAATAAATGGATAGATAATAGATACACAGATACAGTAGATGGATACATAATAGATGGATAGTGGGTTACATGTGTCACGCTCAGGGATATGGGGTACTCGGTCCAGGGCAGTGTCTCTCTCGGGAATGTCACTGGGGTGGCTGTTGCCCGGTTCCGTGCCCTGAGCCCTTTTTGCAATGGGGTGTATTTACAGGGGATTTAGGTTAGTGTTCTTATGTGACGCCACTTGCAGTGTTGCGGCTATATATATGTATATATATATGTATATATATATATATATATATATATATATATATATATAGAGCCGCCACAGCAGAATGTCACTACTGGGGCTGGTGGTAATTGCAGCATGGATGGTAGGCCCTCTGCAAGCAGGACCGGGCCCCAGAGGATGGGTGTTGTGACAGGCGTCAGAATAAGGTAGTCCACACAGAGGTATAGTGCAAATGGTTTTTACTCACTGCTGGTAGGTGGTAACAGGTTACCCGAGGCCGGCTGGTTTCACCTTCAGGTCCCCTTCATCCCAGTGCCAGTTCAGTACTTTGGTACCTTCTTCCCCTGCACCTGTCTCTGGTAAATGGGTCCTCGTGGCGTAGAGCAACTGGGGGTCTCTGTCAGGTGGTTTGACCACTTCTGTCCGCTTGACGATAGCGTGAACCCTGTGGGGTTGGAGTCTCTGGTCCTGTCCCCGGTTTTTCCTTTGCTAGTGAGTCTTCGGATTTTTAGGGTCCGCGAGGTCCTTGATGATCCCCTCGCTGTGCAGGTGTTAACAGGTCGGCTTGGAGCTCTTTCCTATCCTAGGGTTCTGTACGCCGTCAGTGCGTAGTTCCGGGAGTACTCCACCGTATTCCACCGGAAACTACTCTCCTGGGTACCAGGTTACCGTTAACATGGGTCAGAACGCCTCCTCATGTCCACCTTCACTCTCAGACTTTCTCTGACTACTCTCTTTCACTGCAGATTATGTCTGACTGCTGTCTTCCTGTGTGCTCTGACTATCCACAGCCCGCCCCTCCCACCTGGTCAACTAGTGGACTGGTCTGGCTCCACCTCTGGGCGGCCATCCATTGGTCCAATCCTAGCTAAGTACCAGTGTATGGGGGATTCTTGTGGAAAAACTGGGATTACCTGGGTTTTTGTTGTTACCGGCACTGCTCTCCTGGGGCCCTAGGGGGTAGGCCCTGCATCCTTGTGTGGATGCAGAACCTTGTAGCACCCTGATGACTTCAGGGGCTCTACACATGGATAGAGGGAAAGATAGATAGATACAGTAGATAGATAGATAGATAGATAGATAGATAGATAGATAGATGTCCACACATTACACGTGGACTCACCCTCTCTACAGATTATTGCACATGATGCCCAGCACAGCAGGTTCTTCTCTTTGGAGCCTGCACTTCCATCTTCTCTGTGGAGCAGCCTCCCCTCCTCCTGGGGCCCGACTGCTGTGTTCTCTATCACTAATTCCAGTGCAGGAGGGGGGAGCAGCTCAGGGAAAAGGGGGGCAAGGAGCCATGTCTGCTATCCAGAGGCCTCTCTGTTCTGCTGGAGACGAAGCTGGGGGGCGACGCCTTCTTTCTGGCTCTGAGACATGGAGTCATCCTGTGCGCGGCTGGCAGCTTTTGCAGAGGTGAAGAATCCTTCTTCCAGCAGACCCTCAACAGGTGAGGGAAGGGGCCAGTACCAGCTCATCATAATCATATATGTTCAACAGATTGGGCCCTCTGCTTCTCCTGTTAGTATTCAAGCTGCCCCCGACAAAGGAGATCAACACATGGTTTCAGGCCCTCGGGGCCTCCTCCCGCTCTGGGCTCCTCTGTGGCTTCATCGGGTGCACTGGCAGTATGTCAGTATGTCCGCCAGTGCTTTGGATCATAGGCAGCATTTCTTTTCCTCCAAACACGACAAGTTGATTTAAGGCCAAAGAGCTTGATTTTTTGTCTCATCTGATCACAGCACCTTCTACCAATCACTCTCAGAATCATCCAAGTGTTCATTCATAATGTGTTACCAATGGTTTTCTTGGTGACAGTGGTCCCTGCTGCCTTGAGTTCATTAACAAATTCCCCCCTTGTAGTTTTGGGCTGATCTCTCACCTTCCTCATGATTCTGGATATCCCACGAGGTGAGATTTTGTATGAGGGCCCCAGATCGATGTTGATTGACACTCATTTTGTATTTCTTCCATTTTCTTACTATGGTACCAACCGTTATCTCCTTCTCACCCAGCATCCTACTTATAGATGTGTAGCCCATTCCAGCCTTGTGCAGGTCTATGATCTTGTCCCTGACATCCTTAGAAAGCTCTTTGGTCTTGCCCATGTTGCAGAGGTTAGAGTCTGACTGATTAATTGAGTCTGTGGATAGGAGTCTACAGGTGACAATTTATGACAGCTGTCTTTAATGCAGATAAGTTGATTAGGAGTATCTAACTGGTCTGTATGAGGCTAAACTCTTAATGGTTGGTATGGGATCAAATACTTATTTCTCTCTGCAAAATGAAAATACATTTATATAATTTATACAATGTGATATTCTTGATTTTATTTTGGATATTCTCTCTCACTGTTAAAATTAACCTAGCCTTAAAATTATAGACTGTTCATGTTCATGACTTACAAAATCAGCAAGGGATCAAATAATTATTTTCTTCACTGTATTGTACTTAAGCCATGAAAATAAAAAAAAAATACATTCTTACCACAAAAATGTTGCTTTAACCCCAAATCTTTCATTTTCACAAGGGGAACAGGAGAAAAAGCACCATACAATTTGTTGTGCAATTTCTATGCTAATATCTCACGTCATGGAAATCTACTGTTTGAGCATATGGCAGGGCTCAGAACAGAAGAAGCGCCATGTGACTTTTTGAACATAAAATTGTCTGGAATCATTAGTGGATTCCATGTGACGTTTGGAGAGCCCCTGATGTGCCTGAACAATGGAGCTCCCCCATAGGTGACCCCATTTTGGTCAATAGACCCCTCAAGAAATGTATCTAAATATTTTGTGAGTACGTTGAACCCCCTAGGTGTTTTTCAGAATTTGATAATGTTGAGCTGTGAAAATAAAAAAAATACTTTTTTTTAACCACAAAAATGTTGCTTTAATTTCAAATGTTTAATTTTCCCAAGGGTAACAGGAGATGCACCATACAATTTGTTGTGCAATGTCTCCTGAGTTTGCCACATACATAATATGTGGTTGAAAATTATTTTTGAGGCACAGTAAAAAAGTGAAGAAGGGAACGAGCGCCATATTTGAGTTCAGATTTAGTTGAAATGTTGCGATGTCACATTGGCAAAGCATCTGAGGTGCCTAAATAGTAGACATCCCCCAGAAGTGACCCTATTTTGGAAACTAAACCCCCCATTATCCTCAGGTGAACCTCGCTGTCTATGTGTAATTTATACTATGTCAGTAAGGTGACCTACAGGAGGAAGTGAGAGGTCTCCAGGGCGCTTCTGTATTCAAAGGTAGCACTGCAGTCTGAGGGTGGGGTACAGAGTAAGGATATGAAGTGCTGACAAGGGCGGCACCTCTGCCCTACTGAGGTGCCTCATTCCATAAAGACCCCCATTATCCTGAGGTGAACCTCGCTGACTATGAGCAATGTACACTATGTTAGTAAGGTGACCTACAGGAGGAAGTTTGCAGTCTCCAGAGCACTGCTGTAGTCACAGGTAGCACTGACGTCTGAGGGTGCGGTACAGAGTAAGAACATGAGGCACTGACAAGGAGGGAACCTCTACCCTGCTGAGGGGGCCCCATTCCCTAATGACCCCCATTAACCTGAAGTGTACCTTGCTCACTATGAGCAATATACACTATGTCAAAAAGGTGACCCACAGAAGGAAGTGTGCGGTCTCCAGTTCGCTGCTGCAGTCACAAGTAGTGTAGCACCCCAGAAGCCATGAGGAAGCTACAAGGTTCTGCATCCTTACCAGGATTCAGGGCCTACCCCCTAGGTCCCCGGAAGACCAGTGCCGGACACATACAAACACTCCAGGTAATCCCATTTTTCCCCCAACAATCCCCCATACAATGGGACAGGGCTAGGGTCGGACCAATGGATGGCCGTCTACAGGTGGAGCCAGTCCAGTCCACTAGTTGACCAGGTGGGAGGGGCGGACTGAGGACAGACAGTCAAATAGTCTGAGGGAGTCGAGAAGTGAAGGTGGACAGGAGGAGACACACTGACACGAGGTTGACAGTAACCTGGTGCCCAGGAGGGTAGTTGCCGGTGGAGTACTCCCGGAACTACGCACCAACGGGGTACAGGACACTAAGAAAGGCAGAAGCTCCACGCTGGCCTGTTAACACCTGCACAGCGAGGGGACCATCAAGGACCTTGCTGACCCTAAAGGCCGCTTTACACGCTACGATTTATCTAACGATATGTCATGGGGGTCATGGTTTTCGTGACGCACTTCTGTCATCGTTAGTGACGGCGTTGCGTATGACACCTACGTGCAACTCCGAACGATCGCAAATAGGGTGAAAATCGTCGATCGTTGACACGCCGTTCAGTTTCAAAATATTGTTCGTCGTTTGGAACACAGCATATTGCTATGTTTGACACCCTGCCAACGACGAACAACATCCACACGACCGCCTTGGTCAAACAATATATCGTTGAACGATGTAGCGTCGTTTGTGAGATGTGTACGTATGACCGCTACAAAACAACCCATGAGCGATCTCGACAAATCGTAACAACGATCTGGACGTGTCACATCGCTAGCGATATCGTTGTGTCTAAAGCGGCCTTTAGAATCCAAGACTCAGTAGCAAAGAGAGAGCCGGGGAGAGGACCAGAGACTCCAACCCCACAGGGTTCACGCTATTGTCAGGTGGACAGCAGTGGAAAGAAACACCACCAGACGGGGACCCCCAGTTGCTCTACACCACGGGGACCCACCAACCAGAGACAGGTGCAGGGGAAGAAGGCACCAGATTACTACACTGGCACTGGGACTAAGAGAACCTGAAGGTGAAAACAGCCGGCCTTGGGTAACCTGTTACCACTAGCAAAAGTGAGTAAAAACCCAGTTGCACTGAACTCTTGTGTGGACTACCTTCTTCCAACACCCGTCACATCACCTACCCTCTAGGGCCCGGCCCTGCTTGCGGAGGGCCTACCATCCAGGCTGCCATTCACATCAGCCCCAGTAGTGGACATTGTGCAGCTGTGACTCCATCCACATAGCCGCAATACCGCAAGTGGCGTCACATGTGAACACTAATCTAATCCCCTGTAAATAGATCCCCAGGGCACGTAACCCCGGGCAACAGCCACCAAAGTGACATTCCCCAGTGATACACCGCCCAGGACCGAGTACACCATAACCCTGGGTGCGACAGTAACATCACCGTCTGAGGGTGAGGTACAGAGTAAGGATATGAGGAGCTGAAAAGGGGGGCACCTCTGTTCTGCTGAGGTGCTCCCTCTCCCTACTGACTCCCATTATCCTGAAGTGAACCTCGCTCACTATGAGCAATATACACTATGTCAGTAAGATGACCCACAGAAGCAAGTGTGCGGTCTCCAGTTTGGTGCTATAGTCACAGGTAGCATCACCTAAGGGTGAGGTACAGAGTAAGGATATGAGGCGCTGAAAAGGGGGGCACTTCTGCTCTGCTGAGGTGCCCCCTTTCCCTAATAACCCCCATTATCCTGAAGTCAACCTCGCTCACTATGAGCAATATACACTATGTCAGTAAGATGACCCAAAGGAAGAAGTGTGCGGTCTCCATTTTGCTGCTATAGTCACAGGTAGCGCTGCTGTCGGAGGGCGCGATACAGAGTAAGGAAGTAAGAATATGAGATGCTGACAAGGGGGGCACCTCTATGCTGCTGAGGGGCCCCCATTCCCTAATGACCCACATATTCGTTAGGTGGAAGTCGCTCACTATGTGCAATGTACACTATGTCAGTAAGGCCCGTTTCCCAAATCCGGCACACTCCAGTACAGTGTAATACTGTACAATGGCATTGCGGCAACCTCCGATCACATGCTCCGGTCACATGCTCCGGTCACATGACAGCATGTGATCGGAGGTTTCCGCGATACCATTGTACTGTATTGCACTGTACTGGAGTGTGCCAGATCCAGCAGTCTGGCGAAATGCCGCATGTGTGAAACGGGCCTAAGGTGAGCCACAGCAGGAAGTATATGGTCTCCAGGGAGCTGCGGGTTGCGGCTATGTAAGTGGAGCCGCCGCTGCACAGTTCTCACTACTGGGGCTGGTGTTGGTGGCAGCCTGGATGTTGGGTCCTCCGTAAGTAAGGCCAGGCCCCAGGGGATAGATGATGTTATTGGGTGCGGAAAGAATGTAGGCCACACAAGGAATTGCAGTGTAACTGGTTCCTTTTACTCATAGCGTTGTTGTGGCTGGCAACCCGATGAAGGCTGGTCCTCACCACTGGTCCCCTTAGTTCCAGTGCCGGTTTGATGACCTGGTGGCTTCTTTCCCCTGCATCTTTCTCTGGTTGGTGTGTCCCCGTGGCTAGGAGCGTCTGGGGGTCCCCTCCTGGTAGTCTCTCAGTCTTAGTCCGTATGACAGGTAGCTTGAACCCTGTGGGGTTTGTTTCTCTGGTCCTGTTCCCCGGTTCTACTGTTGCTACTGTGTCCCGAACTTTAAGGTCAGTGAGGTCCTGGATGGTCCCCTCACTGTGCAGATTTTATCAGGTCTGTCTCGAGCGTTTGCCTGACCTAGGGCTCTGTACCGCGTTGGTACTATGGATCCGGGAGTACTCCACCACACTCCACAGGCAACCACACGCCTGGGCCCTCAGATCACCGTTACACTCTCCTGTCAGTACAGTTACGTCCGTCTCCCCTCACTTCCACTTACTGACTGACCCCTCCCCCCTGGTTGTTATCTAGTGGACTGGATTGGCTCCACCTCTAGGTGGCCATCCATTGGGTCCAACCCTAGTCTGTCACCAGTCTTTGGGAATGGGGAAAAACAGGGATTATAATGTGTTTTAGTGTAACCTGTACTGGTCTTCTGGGTCCCTGGGGGTAGGCCCTGCATCTTTGACAGGATGCAGTACCTTGTAGTTCCTGATGGCTTCAGGGGCACTACAAATACGCTAGTGGCAGCGATGCCTACGGCTACATGTCCACGATCCGGACACGTTGCGTTCTGGACACAGTGGCATTCCTTTTGTGGAGACGCTAGTGTTGTCCACAGGAAAGTGCAGCAGTCCGTGCCCACTATCAGACTTCTGGACGCAGTGTATTTTAGCTCTGTTCTCCCGAGAACACTTGCGTCTCCACAAGCATAAGGGTGCGTGTTATCGCTGCGTCCAAAACGCTGCATTGTATAGTACAAGCACAGTGGATGGGGTTTATAGAAATCTCATGCCCACTGTGCTGCTTTTCTCCGCAGTGTAAACTGACCTGTGGCTCAGCTTCCTACGCTGCAGCATGTCTATTGATGCTGCCGTGACGCGAGTGTTCTCAGCAGGGAGAACACAGCGAAAGTCCACAGCGGCCTGAACCCTGATTGTGGGTATAGACCCCTGTGTCTTCTGCGGACCCTAAACATGCTGCGACTCGGAAAACCGTGCCGTAAGTCAGTTTGCGCTGCAGAAAGAAGAAGCCCAGTGGCATGGGGTTTCTATAAATCCCATCCACTGTGCTTGTGCTGTACGATGCAGCGTTTTATAAGCAGAAAAACTCGCTGTGTCCATAACGCTGCAAAGACTGACTGTCTGCACTCAGCCTTGGACATGAGGGCTGACAAAAAGCAGCAGCCGAGCGGCCGTCATGGAAATGTATGACGAGGCGTGCCCGGAGCAGAGCCGCGTGCTCATTGGCTGGCCTGCAGAGGGCGGGGCTAAGGAAACCGGAGCCCGGCTACATTGAGCGCACGGGCAGCAGGAGTGCTCCTTACACCCTGCACAGCCGCGAGTGCGGGGCAGGAGCCTGGAGACAGCACCGGAAACATGGCGCATGTGAGCAACGGCGTGGAGAACGAGGCGGACGAGGTACGGGCACTGTGTGCTTCTACATGCATGTGGGCGTGTGTGCTACTACGGTGCGTGCAGCCTCCAGCAGCTCACAGGTTAACGCTGTGACTGGAGCAGATGAGTAATGCTGGGCTCCTGTGGGTAACAGGTGGCATCTAGGTTACTATGGCAATGGGTAACACCTGGGTATACACTCCATGCCAACCTATGGTGATGAGACTCCTCGGACGCCCATGATATCGGGATCTGTAAGAGATCGGATTCCTTCAGCTGTGCCCAGCGATCCAGAACGATCAGATGCTACAGCGTCTGCCCTTATGTAGTAACATGTAGTAATATCGCACGATGTCTCTGGTTAGGTTCCATACATGTGTTTTCAGTCCCAATGACCCCTCACTGCGTTCAGAGCAATGTTATTCTATAGGGCTGCTCATCCCCCTATACATTAACAGGAAACTGGATCTGGTGATATAACTGTTGATTGCGACTGTATAAAACGGATGCCATACTGACGACGGTGTATATGTAAGATCGTCTGTGTTCTTTTCTGGATGAAAACCGTCCTATATTCTTTATTTTTGTATACAATCAGAATGGTCACCAGTGATAGCAGCAATCATGGATGTCTGTACAATACTTCTAGAAACCAGTTGTACCAGGCTAGTCATGGTGGATAAAAGCCGCCATATGATCCATATACATACACAGCTTAGCCTTGAAGTGTTATTTTTGAGCCGCCAATCACAGTACCAGATAAAGAATGGTCTGTGTATATTCTGGATGACAATATTATACTCATGTGTGAACTGCGCCTTAAAGGATCAGTGACCTAGCTGTGCTCCGTGTCTCCAGTGTGGTGCTGTCCCTATGTATATAGCGTCTATATACAACATACACCTAAGGGAACTGATCCATGGAAAGGCAGGGCTAAGAAGAATGGACCCTGGCAATAGAGCTTACAATCAGAATGGTCACCAGTGATCGCAGCGATCATGGATGTCTGCACAATACTTCTAGAAACCAGTTGTACCAGGCTAGTCATGGTGGATAAAAGCCGCCATACGATCCACAGGTGTGTACTGCCGTACTGCTGGCAGACATGATGGCGTATGTTTTCTGTGTCACATGAACCTAGATGCAAATTGTGTGTCATTTTGCTCGTCATTCGGAGGATATTTCTGTTCCATGGCTCGCAGCAGCTGCCGCTCCAGATCTCCTTAGAAGAAAGTAATCACAAGGGATGGAGATGTCGTGTCTCTCCATGTTGCATGATACATCTAACCCATAATAATAATAATGCCTGATCACTTGGGAGCACTTTGTCTTCTGATCACGGTTGTCAGGGTGATGTGACACATCGGAGAAGTGATGGTTGGAGCTACTAGCCCACGGTGCCTTATTTCCCAGAGTGTGTGTGTCCGCCCTGCGTTTTTATGTAATCACTGATATTTCCACTTTGTGTTCAGCCATTACATGAATAAAACACAGAGGGTCATACAAAATGCATTACATGCAACCGGCGGAGTAACAATGGGGGACACGCTGCCACACACCAGAGATTCTGAGGATCAACAAGATG
>NC_134353.1:560088494-560178494 GCF_048569485.1 Anomaloglossus baeobatrachus
TTTAGGGATGTAAGCCACTTCCAGTTATACCTCGTGGTGGTTTTATCTTCTGTGGGAACTAAAGGATCAGGCATGTTGAAATCCGGCTGCCTAATCCTTTTCTTTAATATCGTCTGTTCATATTCTCCATACACAAAAGATCAGCACTTCTCAAACTGGAAGGATGACCTTATCAGTGGCGGTGCCAGGTCGTTATTTATTATGCTTATATAGCGCCATCATATTCCATAGCAGTTAAAAAAAACATGATCATCACGGTCCCCATTGGGGCTCCCAGTATAAAATCCCTATCGGTATGTCTTTGTAGTGTGGGAGGAAGCTGGAGGAAACCCATGCAAACACAGGGAGAACATACAAACTCCTTGCAGATGATATCTTTGGGATTCTTGATCCTGGGACCCCTGAGCTGTAAGGCTATAGTGCTAACCACTGAGCCACCGCTGATTATTGGTGAGGTTCAGCAGAGGACAGCACTTTCGTAGAATCAGTCATATGTTGCACAGTCCTTTCTATTTGCTATAGCAATCGATTAATTGTGTCCAAAGCAAAACAAGGGTTGTTAACACATCTGTGTTCTTTTACACAGTGGTTTGGAAAAAAATCACGTCCTCTTTTGATTAAAGTAACAGTTCAAATTAACCATACAAGTCTATGGGACTGTGAAAATCCCGGACAGCTCAAGGATTGCGTCAGTGCGCAGTGTGTGTGCGCTCTGTGGTTAATATCCTAATGTGTAGGAGAAGGTTTGTAATGTATCTATATGTGAAAACCCGTTAGGAAACCCTGATGTTAGAAGCTTACACATTGACCAAACACTGATGACACTCATCCAAAATTTTGAACAGTCTGGTTTTTTACGTAGGAAAAAAAATGCCGGCCTATTGAATGAGGCCTAACAAGAAAACCTCAGGAGATAATGGGGTTATCCTTCTAAGTCTTTATTAAGAAATATTCTTAATGCAGAAATGCTAGGTCTATCACTTGTCAGCTTCCATAGAGATGATCCCTTCAAACCACTCGCCTCAATTACCCCCAGTGCTCGCCTGCATTTGGTGCTCGGAGACCAATCCGGGTGGACGTGTCTTGCACATTTTTTTTTCTCCATCTAATTGCTTTAAATTGGGTACAAGTTTACAAAAATACTAAATTCCCTTATTCCAACTGGCAAATGCCCAACTTATTTTGAAATGTGCTATAAGTGGTTTTTGTTGTTTTTTTTTTTTTTTTTTTTTTTGAAGGGAGGGGGGGGGGCAGTTCTCTTCAATGCATTCATTTCTTATTGCTGGGGCACTGAACAAACTGTCCCCAAGCATAGTGCAATTGACTTCATAAACGCTTGTGTGTTTGTAGTTTTTAATTTATTAGTTTATGTAATAGGAAATTGTACACTTTTTGGCTTAATGATGATTTAATATTCTACTTGTACACCATTGCTGTGTCGTATGTATGTATGTATGTGTGTGTGTGTGTGTGTGTGTGTGTCTGACCCAGATCAGTCCAATTTAATGCACCCAAAAGTAAAAAGAACATGACTTAACATGGCGTCAGTCATGTGATTCCTGGCATTCATCAAGCACTGCCTGTTACCAAACCTCTTGTCAGAAGAGCTGACAATGGTTTTCTGCTATATCTTTACTTTTGAGTTATGCCCAAAGTAAGGAGTTGGTCATGATGATGACCCCCACAAAACTCCCTACACATTATGATGTTCTCACACAGCCCCCTCTACGCAGGTTGATGTTCTCACACAGCCCCCTCTACGCAGGTTGATGTTCTCACACAGCCCCCTCTACGCAGGTTGATGTTCTCACATAGCCCCCGCTACGCAGCTTGATGTTCTCACACAGCCCCCCGCTACGCAGCTTGATGTTCTCACACAGCCCCCCGCTACGCAGCTTGATGTTCTCACACAGCCCCCCGCTACGCAGCTTGATGTTCTCACACAGCCCCCCGCTACGCAGCTTGATGTTCTCACACAGCCCCCCGCTACGCAGCTTGATGTTCTCACACAGCCCCCCGCTACGCAGCTTGATGTTCTCACACAGCCCCCCGCTACGCAGCTTGATGTTCTCACACAGCCCCCGCTACGCCGCTTGATGTTCTCACACTGCCCCCCACTACACCGCTTGATGTCCTCACACTGCCCCCCACTACACCGCTTGATGTCCTCACACTGCCCCCCACTACACCGCTTGATGTCCTCACACTGCCCCCCACTACACCGCTTGATGTCCTCACATAGCCCCCCACTACACCGCTTGATGTTCTCACATAGCCCCCCACTACACCGCTTGATGTTCTCACATAGCCCCCCACTACACCGCTTGATGTTCTCACATAGCCCCCCACTACGCAGCTTGATGTTCTCACATAGCCCCCCACTACGCAGCTTGATGTTCTCACATAGCCCCCCACTACGCAGCTTGATGTTCTCACATAGCCCCCACTACGCCGCTTGATGTCCCCACACTTTCCCTCTACGCTATAATGTTCCAATAACAACTGACAACTTTAACTTGTGAAATTGAGATGGAGGGCAGCCTTGTGGTGGGAGACTCCATTAAATCTAGCCTTGCCACATTGGAAAAGCCAAAGGGCCATACTTTGCCCAGGTCTGCCTTATCCTATTGTTTCAGGGTCACTCTATTTTAGAAGTAGGAAGCCACCATGGCAAAAGACCAGAGGCAATAACCTCCTGACCACCAGTCATCTGACCCTGCAACCAATTTATGGCCTGGGTAGTCATTTCCTAGTGGTCATGATGTCATCACTTCTGGTCCGGTGTAGACCATCATAGCAGCAGCATCAGTTGAGTGGGCAGCAGATTCCAGTGGCAAGTGTCGTGTTTTGTTTGTTGTTGTGTTTTTTTTGTTTTTTTGTTTTTCTCTTTTCTCCTCACTGTTAATTTTAAAATACAGAGACTACCCACCTTTAATTTATAACTGTTACTGAGCCAAGAAAAATAATTGGCGCATATAAAATGGTAAGTAAACGGACATATTCTTCTTTACCTCAGGTTACCATGCTATGGGTAAATGTGAAATGTCAATGGTATGAAAAACTGGTTTGTGTAATTACTTTGCCTGAGTAAATAGACATGTCGGAGGATCCCAAATGGCCTCTGAAATCGAATAGGAATAATGCATAATTTAGAGAACTCCTATTGAATCCAGTTGTGGTTTAATAATCTGGAGAACATGATACCTGCTAGAACTGAGGCAGGTAGTGTTTGGATATTGTATATTGACGCGCATGAGTCTTGATAGTCATGTCTAGACATTCTGATGTTGTTTTGCCCCTTTTGTACTTCCTTTTGATTATTCATGATAAAAATCATTAAGTTTATCTTGGGCTTTTACTCGAATTTCATAATTGGCTATAAATAAATTACATTATCATATGTTGTAAATGTAATGGCCACCCTATCTAATTAGGGTTATTGTTTGATGGCGGTACAAGGGGCATGGCTAGGGTTTGCCAATCCTTTTTACTTGATTACCATGAATTGTGTGATTGTTTATCTAAAAGCTGACATTTTCCATCTTTTTTACATTTTCTAACGTTGTAATGTCTGATTTCCAGACTACATTGTATGTACAGTTTAGAGGAGCCGTAACGTGAATGGCATACTCTTTAGAAAGTGTCTTGGAGAGGGCAAAGGTTAGAAGAAAATGCTAGGGAGTGGCAGGGTTTTACCACTGGCCTGCTAGTAGTGGAGAATTAACCATTAACTATTTCTACATCATACTGCTCCCTTACTATCAGCCACATTGCAGTTGGCAGAAGGTCGCTGTTACATAGAAAATAAACACATTTTTTTGTGTTCAACCTTTGTATGTAGAATCTTAGGTTTAGGCTGTGTGCCATGCCTATGATACATTTTTCTTTGTAATTTTTTTTTTTTTTTTTTGGGGATGAGTATTTCACTTTATGTATTTTTACTACATCAAAAATGCAGCGTCTTATGGTTCTAGCAAAGCGGATGGGATTTATAGAAACCGTGTGTGTGTGTGTGTGTGTGTGTGTGTGTGTGTGTGTGTGTGTGTGTGTGATCAAAATACATATTTTTAAACTGACATGTTGCATATTTCAAATCCACAGTTTGTCAACATTGCTTGCAGGTACGCTGAAGTTTATGTTCAGATTTTCCCCATTGATTTGCATTTGGTGTGGAAAATCTGCGGGTAAAGAATCAACAATACGCCTTTGCGTTTTTGGTGCATTTCTGCAGTAGAGACTCTTCAAAACTGCATGTAATCCGCATATGACTGGATCAAATGTCTCTCTCTCTTTCTCTGTCTTTCTCTCTCTCTCTCTCTCTCTCTCTCTCTCTCTCTCTCTCTCTCTCTCTCTCTCTCTCTCTCTCTCTCTCTCTCTCTCTCTCTCTCTCTCTCTCTCTCTCTCTCTCTCTCTCTCTCTCTCTCTCTCTCTCTCTCTCTCTCTCTCTCTCAAAAAACCTTTAAATGAGAACCCACAAAGATTCAAAATAAAGGGGTCGGTGACCAAGTCATAATAAAATTGTGCTTTTATTTAAATCATTAAAAATAATATATATTTAATATTCATAAGACATAATGCAGGACTGCTTCAAATTCACTAAAATGTTAGCAGCGGTTTGTCAGATTATAAAGTGCTTAGTGCAATGACCAACCATATGTTAATACCAACTAGTTATATAGAGCAAAGTGCAATAACAATATGTGAGCAGTAATTAGTTATATATAAAAACTATAGTATAGGTAAAAGGTATAACCCGGGCTGAAAATGATGCCTAATGAAATGTAAAGTGATGTAATATATAAATTACTTTGGGGATGATTATACCTTGAAGGTAGTCAAAGAGGTCCTGCTTGCCGCTATACCCCACGTGCGGTTCAAGTGATCTCTTCCTCAAGGGAAGAGCGCCCCCTGAGGAAGAGTGCCTGAAACGTGCGTGGGGTGATTACGATATGCATTTTCCCCTCCACATTCTGACTAGACATGTGCAGCCTCGCTCAGTTCAGTTGCACTACGCAACTTCATTGCAGAGATATTGAAATTTCTTGCTTTTGGAACAGAGTATGTGAAATTTCTTCATGCAGTCTAACTAGGCATTTTATCAGTCTTCTATGGTGGCATGTCCCACAAAAATACTGAAGAAATGCCTAGTTGGACTAAGTATAGATTTCATATACTGTGCTCCGAAAGCAGCAAATATAAATATCTATGCACTTCTCTATTATTACTTTTAGAGCACCATTGATTCCATGATGTTGTACATGAGAAGGGGCTACATACAAAATATAAATATAAATTACAGTGAGCAAACTAACAATGACAGATTGGTAAAGAAAAAAGAAGGCCGTGCCCTTATGAGCTTACATTTTTCAGAATGGGGAAGAAGACAGTAGGTTGAGGGGGTTGCAGCAGCTCTGTCGGTGATGAGGTGGGTTATTGCAGGCTGTAAGCGTTAAGCTTTATTAAAGAAATGTGTTTTCAGATTTCATCTAAAAGTTCTAAATGTGGTGGGTAGTCTGACCTCTTGGGGCACAGATTTCTAGAGGATGGGGGATAAGCAGAAGTTTTTGAGGCAATTTGCTGAGGAACGTACAATTGTGCAGAAGACATGGAGGCCTTGGGAAGACCAGAGATTCCAGTTGGAATATGTTGTGAGATTAATTCAGAGATTTACGAAGGAAAGAGATTATGGCTGACTTTGTAGGTCAGTGCTAGTAGTTTGAGTTGGATACATTCGGCAGTTGGGAACCAATGAAGGGGTTTTCAGCGGGGAGAAGCGGAGGAGTAGCAAAGAGGTGGATTAGTTTAGCAGCAAAGTTAAGGACTGACTGGAAAGGTGCGAGAGTGCTAGCAGCGAGGCCACAGAGGAGGATTTTGCAGTAGTTGAGCTGGGATATGATGAGTGCATGCACTAGTAATTTAGTAGATTGAGGAAAGGATGAGTTCTGGAAATATTTTTTTGAGTTTGAGATGGCTAGGTGTGTGTGTGTGTGTGTGTGTGTGTGTGTGTGTGTGTGTGTGTGTGTGTGTGTGTGTGTGGCCCCTGCGACAGTAGAGCGCTCGAATCCGGGGTTGCTGTGGCTCGAGGGTCTCCGGACCCAGGGACTCAAATGTAAAGGTGGGTATTTACGGGGATGAATGTTCGTGACGCCACCTGCAGGTTGTGGTAAAGGAGAGTACCGCCGCTGCTGAAGGGAGTACCGGGGCAGATGGTGTGGGGCAGCCAGGTGTCCGTCCCTCCAAAGGTAGGGAAGACCCCCGGACAGTGGGGATTTGGTAAACTGGTGGCTTGGCCTTGGAAAGCAGGGTGCAGGGGTCAGATAATTCACTGCTGTAGCAGTGGTGCTGGATTAGGTGGAATAAGTAGACACTCACACAGATGGTAAATCAAAGTCTCTACGTACTGCAGTCTCTGCGGGGGGAGCCCGTCCAGGTCCCGCTCCCATCAGTGTCACTTGGTAAGTCTGGAGCCCTGCCTCTGTGCACAAATTAACTGTGGGACCCTGCTACCAGTGTCTATGGCAGCTATGTATGCTCTTGATAGCTGGCACTTGGGATTTTAGTTTGTTGTGTGCTTTGGAGAACCTTATTCTCCCGCGTTGTGCTGATGCTTTCAATCTCTGAGCTCTTGGGGAAAGTTCATAAAGAGGCTATCCTCCTCAGGTTAATTATCTAAGCGCCTGAAGCTCTTCCCTGATCTAGGGTCCTGTACACCGCAGTGCTCGGTGCCGGTAAGGTAATTGGGCTTTCTGGTGCCAACAGTCCTCCTAGATTGCGTCCATTACACTCCTGTCCAGTGTTCCTGATACCGGTCCCCGACTTCTGTGGCCCCGGACCACCGTCTGCGACCCATCCTGTCGCCTCCCTGGGAGCTCCAATTCCCCAGCTCCTCACTCTTTGAGGGCTACTACTTCACTGACTCTAAGCTGAATTCCTCCCTCCCACCATTCTGCCTGACCCCTAGGTGGGCGGCCATGCTCCAACTTGACCAACCCACTGGTGTGTCTGTACAGGTCGTGGTGTGAGGTTTGGTTGGGATTTTTAGTGCGGATGTTACTGACACCGTTGTTGGGAACCTGGAACCATGGGGGTGTAGGCCCTGCACCCTGGGTGACAGGATGCAGTTCCCTGTAGCACCCTGATATATTCAGGGGCGCTACATGTGGTTTAAAGAACAGGACAGAGTCAAGGGTTACTCAGAGGCGGTAAACTTCTGGTACAGTGGAAAGTGTGAGCTCACCTATTGTTATAAATAGATTGGGTAGGGGAGTTAGTAGAGATGGAGAAACAATGACTAGTTCAGTTTTGTACATATTGAGCTTTAGAAAACGTGATGAGGTGGATATGGCTAATAGCACTCTGGGATTCAGGACAGCAGAGATGTAACGCCTAAGCCTGATAGGTAGATCTGATTGTCATCAGCATATAAGTGGTACTAGAAGCCATGGGACTTTGTCTTTGGCCTGCGAGAACTCAATGAGTAGGGATCCCAAGACAGAGCCTTGAGGGACACCGACAGAGAAAGAGGGATGAGAGGATAGTGTTTGAATAGGTAACGTTAAAAGTGCTGTTTTAAAAAGGTATTAGAAGATCCAGGAAGAGAGCGAGGCCTTTGACACCAAGGGAAGAGAGGACTTGTAGTAGGAGTGAGTGGTCGATTGTGTCTAGAAGAAGTATAGATAATTTGTTGCTTTTGCAGTAAATAAATAATTCATAATTTTGGTCAGGGCAGTTTTGATGTAGTGGTGGGGACATAAGCCGGATTGTAAGTTGTCAAGGAACGAGTTAAATGAGAAGTGGGAGGATAGTTCAGCGTGGACATACTGTTTGAGGAGTTTGGAGGCAGCAATATGGAACGGTAGCTTGATGTAGAGGCTGGGTCAAGGTATGATTTCTTCAGAAGTGTGATCATGGCATGTTTGAAAGTTGAAGGGGAAGGTACCAGAAGTTAATGATGTGTTGAAGACATGGCTTAGGGCTGGGATAAACATGTTTGGGAGGAGATGGGATGGAGTCAAGTGAACAAGTAGTAAGGTGTGATTTGGAGAGAAGGTGAGTAAGTTTGTTTGACTGATGACGTCTTCTTGCGAGTGTTTTCTTCCAGCACTGCTCTGTAACCCTGAACACTTGCCGAAGCTTTAAGTGAGGTTCTTGTGTCAGGCTTATCTATTGATCCGTCACACTCTGTGTGCCGCCCCCGTGGCAGCAGCTGAGATGCTCGGATCTGGGTTCTCAGTGGCTCAAGGGTCTCCGGGATATTAGAGTTCTTGACGCCACCCTTGGAGCGTGGTTACTGGAGTGAATGCTGTTGGGGAGTACCCGGGGTGATGACTGGGGACAGCCAGGTGTTGTGACCCTCCACGGGTAGGGAGGATGCCCCGGGACTCTGTATGGGGATAGGGCCGTGGGATGCAGCGATCACTCTTGTACTCACGCAGTCCATTAAGCAGACACTGACAACCGGGTAAACAAAGTCTCTGGACACCGCTGCCGCTGAGGGGAGCTAGTTCGGGTCCCATCCTCAATGCTGCTGCCTGGTGATCCGTGACCTGCCTCCTGGCACTAAGTTTACTTCTCTGGTGGTCCCGGTAGTAACTTGCTGGGTCCCGCTCCCCAAGGTGGCTAAGTATGGGAGCTTGCTCTCAGGGCTCACGCTTGGGATTTTCTGGATCGTTTTGGATGGAAAGTCCTAGCCCCCTCGTTGCGCTAATGCCCCGATTTTGGAGTGGTTGGGAACGAATCTTGAAGGCTCCGTTCTCCTCTGGTAAATTATCGGGTTGCCTGCAGCTACTCCCCGACCTAGGGTCCACGTACCCTGTCATGCCTTGGTTCCAGCCCGGTGATGATGCAAGGCCGCCGGCTGTCCTACTCGACAGATCCGAGCCCCTTGCCACGATCCCCTGCGACTGGGGGTCAGACTCCTTTAGGCCCAGACCACCGTCTGCTACCTAGACAGTTTCCTTATGGGAGTCCCCGCTCCCGACCTCCTCAGAGCTCCTCACAGCTCGAGGGCTACTCTCTCCAACTTCAACTTCTCAACTCTACTCAACTGACTACACTCCTCACCTCCCCTCCCTGACACCCCCAGGTGGGCAACTCTATTTCACTCAAGCTGTCCACTGGTGGCTGTGGTGCAGGGTGTATCTAGGATTTGATTAGCTGATGTAGGCAACACCAGTTGGTTAGGGACCCATAACCAAGAGGGAGGTGGATTGCGCAATACCCTGACAGAGATAATAACTGATGCATGCGGGGCACTGTCTGTCATAGAATGAAGATATGGAGGACAGCAGTAGAATAGTCAGAGTATGAATGTCTAGGTGTGCAAGGTTTCTTCAGGGGTTTGCTAGTTGCTGGACATTGAGGATGGGATGAGAAGGTGAGTAGATGGTGGCCAGAAAAGGGAAGGTTGGATGGGGAGAATTGGGTAGCAGCAAAATAGGGCAGCTCTGGGATTTGTTCTGATTTCGCCCCATGCTCCACCACATTAAGATATTTTTTAGAAAAATTACCCCTTCTCCTTGGATTGATTGAGGAAGGATGTCTCTTCGCAATTCATTTGAGAAAGGAAAGTTTCTTTAACATATGGGGAAAGTTTCATAGCTATTCTATCCCTCACAATCCAGAACAGAGTCAAAACCAAATATCTAGAAGTCAAACCAGTACTTGGAAAAATCATAATTAGAAGACCTGCCGAATTCAACCCACATAAAGCGTCTTGGAAAATAGGAGCATACAGGGTCCCACAAATACACACAACCTACCCTTTTGTAGTCCTGTTTTCTGTTGCTAATTGTTATCCAATAATGTAATTCTATCTCATTAAGAAGACACCATTAATCCTGGAGGACCTTCTAAATACATTATACATTAAACTGTTGATGAACTTGACATTGGGAAAACTTGACACAATACCTTAGTAAGGTTTATTTTTATTCTATTATACATACTATGTTTTCATACTAATATTACAAGTTTTATCCGAGTTTAGCTCGGCTTATTTTAACATTTTTACTTCTCACTTCATTGGCTCTAGTCTCTTTTATTGTTCTCTGAAGCATGCTACGGAGCTGGCCGGATCACTGCTCCCCTGTGAGACTGTGTAAAGAATAGTGTACAGGGACAATAGAAAGTTAATGGGTCCACAGGTAACTGCTTGTACCAGAGCAGTTTTCTGATCAATCGGTGGGGATCTCAGGACTCTGACTCCACCTGATCTGCAGGATGTGTCGTGGGATAGAACAGAAGAGAACAAATAAGGCTGCTTTCACACATCCGGTTTGAGCAGTGCGGCTCAATCCGGCTGTGAAACCTATGCAACGGATGTGGTGAAAACACCGCATCCTTTGCACAAGTTTTTACATGCGGCCCGTCCGTTTTTTTTTCCGGTTGCGGCATGCTACTGAGCATGCGCAGTGGAAGAAACCGCATGCGGCGGCCGGATGCGTTTTTTTCCGCGCCACATCCGGTGTCCATAGGCATGCATTGAAAAATGCGCCACAGCCGCCGGATGCGGCGCAATGCGTTTTTTTTTGCCGGACAAAAAAACGTTGCAAGATACGTTGCCTCCAGCCGCCGCTTTAATTAATTTTGCCGCATCCGGAAAAAAAAAACGGATGCAACGCAAAGCCATCAGGCACAATCCGGTAACAATGCAAATCTATGGGGATAAAACGAATGCGGTACCGGATCCGTTTTACCCGTTTTTTTCCGGATTGTGCCTGATGGAAAAAACCTGATGTGTGAAAGTAGCCTAAGTAACTTATAGTTACACTTCATGCACATTCAGACTCATGTGATGCCATATGTTGTCTTTGTAAGACAACCTATTTTCACCCCTAAAGGCACGTATAGATTTGTAACATGGAATATAGACTTTTGTCCTCTATACATTGAGGTTCAGTAAAGGCCTCATTACACAAGTGTTTTATGAATCTATGCTGTATGAGACCATAATACTGTAACCATTGCCTTCTGTATGAAGATACACAGGGGAATAATACATATTGTCTCATGCATTGTTACTTGTGTTGGAGCATACAGTACCTATGAGATGTTTACCTGTGTGTGTGTGTGTGTGTGTGTGTGTGTGTGTGGTTTTTTTTTTTTTTTTTGTTGTTGTTGTTAACCTATGCATCCCTTCGGGAACAAAGAATAAAAACATTCAGTTAACCTAGTGACACAAAAAGCTTTTTATACTTTTTCCACTTGATTCATTTGATTCCCACTGGTAGTCAGTCAAAAGGGATACCAAGTAAGGCAATAATATTATATTGTTAATCTATAAAGGTTCTAGTATATCTTCCAGATTGGTCTTGGCCACCCTATTATGACTTTGATAATTTTACAGCTTTCCATTGCACCTATGGTTATTTACTGTACTTATTTATATCTGGTTTGTTTTTGAGAGGGTTCTAAAGTATAGTCTTAAAGTGTGTGTGGCTGTATGTATGTATGTATGTGTGTATATATATATATATATATATATATATATATATATATATATATATATATATATATATATATATATATATATATATATATATATATATATATATATATATATATATATATATATATATATATATATATATAATATTTATTTATTTTTTTTCCTCCCACCATAGTACAGTATAGCTCGTCAGCATGATATCTAACACCGCAATCCAGCAAGAGCATTATTCTCATTGCATCTGACAACATTGGAATAATACCATTGTCCAGCTGCAGCCTATAAACCCTCACAGAAACTACCAAGACCGCATTACTCCATTCAGTGAAGGGGCAAGGTGTTCTCTTATTCTATCAAGCATGTGACTTTTTTCAGATCAGCATGATCTTATTTTTCAGCCTTGCTATTGTTTTCACTGCCTCTTTTAGACAAAACAATCACTTATCCTGAGACCAGCCAGAGAAAACACTGCCGGCAGCCAGCGAGAGCGCTCAACACAGTGAAATCCTAGGTGCATTGCCCCCTGGGAACTATGCAAATCAAGACTCTGGGTGGTCTCCCCGAGATCAGTGATTGTTTTGTCTTGCTGGTCTACTAGGCATTGCTCCCACCTGGCCAGAATCCTACTCCACACACTGATGAGAGGCAATACCCCAAAACAGCTGTCTGTGGATGGATACTTAGCCTTGGTATTTCCCTTGTCATATCTTTAAACTCGTCAAGAGTTGGATATTGACTAAAAGAGCCACTTAATATGGTGGTTATGGTGGTCTCCTAAAAAGAGCCACTCCTTGACTAGGTCGTTCCCGGAGGAATATTTGGCTATTTTCCGTGTCGAGACTCCTAACAGATGCTTCACGGACCTCTTTGATTTGCACACTGCCTCTTTTGCCAAACATTGAATTTTGTGCAAAATCAGCCAGTATTGATACCCTGTATTAAACATGCAGTGAATGAAAGGTTGTTGCTGACTACTGCAGTTTCCTTAGCTATAAAAATAGTCTGAAAGATTAACGCACTTGTGATGAAAAAAACGCACCCAATACAGCATGCGTTTTTTCCACAGGTTGGTCCCTGCAGTTTTTTACCATTATCTATGGCAAAAAACGCAGGTACCTGCAGAAAAGAAGTGATATGCACATTTTTTTTTCTTAAGAAATTCTGCAGAAAGAATGTTCTTGAGAAAAAAACGCAGTGTTTCCCCCCTTTCCCTCCCCCCATAGGTTTTGCTGGAGAATGTCTGCAGAAAGGTACAACCATTCTCTCAAGAAATTTCTGCAGCAAAAACGCAAAAAAAAAGTGGGTAAAAACGCAGTGTGCACAGGGCCTTATCTAGTCTTCATTTTTACACAACAATATTAACATGGAAACAACTTCCTTTTATAATTAAGGAGGGAAAACATTGCCATGTCTAGCAGCGGGCTATAATATGCGCTGAAGACAAGGTGGTGATGTTGCGACACAATGAGTGTGCTGAAAAATGAGCCATGATGCTTGGTGGTTACATATGGCAGTTCCACTTTTTTCATTATCCATAAAATCATTTTAGAGTTTAGTCAGCAGATGCTAAAAATATAATTAGGATCTACTGTAATTAAAAATATATTTCTTCAGCGCTCTATTGGGAGACCCAGACGATTGGGGTATAGCTACTGCCCTCCGGAGGCCACACAAAGCACTACACTAAAAAGTGCAAGGCCCCTCCCCCTCTGGCTATACCCCCCCCCGTGGTATCACGGGTTCTCCAGTTTTAGCTTTGTGTGCGAAGGAGGTCAGACATCCACGCATAGCTCCACAGATTTTAGTCAGCAGTAGCTGCTGACTATTTCGGATGGAAGAAAAGAGGACACATATAGGGCCCCCAGCATGCTCCCTTCTCACCCCTGGATGGTGTTGTAAGGTTGAGGTACCTATTGCTGGTACGGAGGCTGGAGCCCACATGCTGCTTTCCTTCCCCATCCCCCTGAGGGGCTCTGAGGAAGTGGGATCCTGCCGGCCTCAAAGCTCTGACGCCGGGCTCCATCCACAGACCCATTTGAACCTGCTGGATACGGAGCTGGAGTACCGTTCAGGGACATGGCCCTGCACCATTACAGGTACTCTGTGTCCCCGTACACACAGGCACAGCACACTCCAGACTTGCTGGGTGTGCTAGTGCGCCGGGGACAGTAAAGGGTTACAGTCACTGCAGCTTTGCTGAGTGACTTTGTGTTTTGGGAACTACCGCGCCGGACGCTCCGGGAGCGGCGGCGCGGCTGGGATTTGTAGTTCGCCGGGGACTGGGCGCCGACCGCGCTTTTACGGCGGCGGCGCTTATAACTCCAGTCCCCGGCTTCTGCGGCCTAGTGCCGCTTCGTTCCCGCCCCCTCCCTGTCACTCAGGGAAGGGGACAGGCGCTGAGCAATCAGCAGCGCCGAGGGCTGGAGCCTTTTTACATGCTCCAGCCCTCTCACTGCACACTGTCGGACGCCGGATTCCCGCTCTGCCTTGGGGCACGCCCACGGCCCGCCCCTCCTCACACGAGCTGGGGAAGAAGCCGGCAGCCATTACTGCAGAGCTCGGGGCATCAAGGCAGGACAGTGGCGATCATACACCCGCTTATAGGCGGGCGGTAAGAGGCACAATAGTGCTGACCACGATATAACTGCAGTGTATACATGTGTGTTTTTAACTGCATAGGTCGCTATATGCCCGCTTGGGGAGCGACACATCAGCAGCAGGTGTGCTAAGGCACAGGCTTTCTGGGCTGCTTGTTTTGCACGACTGAGGTGTTCATTTGTGTTTATGCTGATATGCTATTCATTGCACTGTACAGTCGCTAGTCTTAGCTATATTCTTCTGGAATGGCTAGACTACAGCAGCAGAAAACCAAGGGTGCTGGGGCACAGGTTTTTTTCTATGCTGCTTGTATTGCATGGGCTGCAGTGTGCATTTGTACTTGTGCTTGTATGCTATACATTGCACTGTATGGTCACTCTTCTGGGCTATGTTCCCCTAGATGACTAGTCTACAGCAGCAGAAGAGCTGGGGTGCCAGGGCACAGGCTTCTATGCTGCTTGTATTGCATGTGCTGCAGTGTTCATTTGTACTTGTGCTTGTATGCTATACATTGCACTGTAGGGTCACTCTTCTGGGTTATATTCCCCTAGATGACTAGTATACAGCAGCAGAAGAGCAGGGGTGCCAGGGCACAGGCTTCTATGCTGCTTGTATTGCTCGTGCTGCAGTGATCTTTTGTACTTTATGCCTGTATGCTATACATTGCAATGTACGGTCACCAATCTTGGCTATATACTTCTAGATAGCTAGTCGGCAGCGGCAAAAAAGCAACACAGTTTTCAGTGCTGTTTTTACTACATGGGATGCTGTTCATGACACCGTCCCATTGTGTGCATGCTCCCCTGTAGCACGTCGTCTGCCGGGGTCTCTAGCACTTCGTCTGCCGGGGCTCTACTAGTTGTGGCCAAAGAAACCTCCTGTCAACCCTGTCCATGGACAGGGACGGAGTAGTCATAATATAGAGACTTGCACCCATGGGCAATCTACTTGAACAAAAGGCAGCTCTTCAGGGCTTTGATACTGACATCGCTCAATCCGGATACACCGGGTGGTAACGCCATACGGAATGATCCTATACCGTCCATCAATGGAAGGTTGGATCTTTCTCCCTCAGCTCCCCCAGTGGAGATAGGAGACGAACAGGAGAAGTTCCTTTTCAGTGTTTCACGCAGATATTGAGTATTTTTCTGGCCACGCTGACTTCAGAGAAGCAGTCCAGGAACACCACGCTTACCAGATAAGCGTCTTCGCCAAACGTTTTTAGGATACACGTTATCCCTTTTTTCCCCTGACGTGGTCAGCGCTGGACCCAGGGTCCAAAGGTGGATTCTCCAATCTCCAGGCTTGCATATAGAGCCATAGTTGCACTGGAGATGGGGCTTCACTTCAAGATGCCATTCACAGACAGATGGACTCTGGTTGAAATCTGTCTAGGAGGCTATCGGCGTGTCGGTTGCTCCGGCATCCATGTGATAGGAGACGAACATCTTCTGTTCGTAGCTCTGCCATTCAGTCTGGCGACAGCCCCACGGGTGGGCACCAAGGTCATGGCAGCAGTGGTAGCAGTCTTGCACTCTCACGGACACCCGGTGATTCCGTACTTGGACGATCTACTCGTCAAAGCAACCTCCCTCGAGGCATGCCAACGCAGCCTGAATGTTACGCTGGAGACTCTCCAGACTTTCGGGTGGATCATCAATTTGGCAAGGTCAAATCTGTCTCCGACTCAATCACTAACGTATCTCGGCATGGAGTTTCATACTCTATCAGCCATAGTGAAGCTTCCGCTGAACCAGCAGCGTTCACTGCGGACAGAGGTGCAGTCTCTCCTTCAAGGCCAGTCGCACCCCTTAAGGCGCCTCATGCACTTCCTAAGGAAGATGGTGGCAGCCATCGAGGCAGTTCTCTTTGCGCAGTTTCATCTGCGCCAACGGCAATGGGACATTCTCCGCCAATGGGATGGGCAGTCAACCTCCCTGGACGGGAAGTCTCCCTTTCCCTGACGGCCGAGGACTCTCTGCAATAGTGGCTTATTCCCACCTCATTGCCATAGCCCCCATCCTGGGCAGTGGTCACGACAGATACGAGTCTGTCAGGGTGGGGAGCAGTTTGTCTCCGCCACATGGCTCAGGGGACGTGGACTCAGCAGGAGTCCACCCTTCAGTTCGATGTGCTGGAAATCGGGGCAGGGTATCTTACCCTATTAGCTTTCCAAAAGTGGCGGGGGAATGGTCCCTTCACCCGGACGTGTTTCAGGAAATCTGTTGCCGCTGGGGGGGGGGCCGGACGTCGACCTAATGGCGTCTCGGCACACCAACAAGGTCCCGGCATTTATGGCACGATCGCGCGATCACAGAGCTCTGGCGGCAGACGCCTTAGTGCAAGATTGGTCGCAGTTCCGGCTCACATATGTGTTTCCACCTCTGGCACTCTTGCCCAGAGTACTGCGCAAAAATCAGATCCGATTGCAGCCGCGTCATACTCGTCGCACCAGACTGGCCGAGGAGATCGTGGTACCCGGATCTGTGGCATCTCACGGTCGGCCGACCGGGGTCACTACCAGACCGACCAGACTTACTGTCTCAAGGGCCGTTTTCTCCATCGGAATTCTGCGGCCCTGAACCTGACTGTGTGGCTTGTGTGTCCTGGATCCTAGCGTCTTCAGGATTATCCCAAGGGGTCGTTGCCACCATGAGACAGGCTAGGAAGCCCACGTCTGCTAAGATCTACCACAGAACGTGGAAGGTTTTCTTAATCTGGTGCTCTACTCAGGGAGTGTCTCCCTGGCCATTTGCATTGCCTATCTTTCTTTCCTTCCTACAATGGGAGTTAGAAAAGGGCTTGTCGCTAGACTCCCTCAAAGGGCAAGTCTCAGCACTATCCGTGTTTTTTCAGAAGCGTCTAGCACGTCTTTCTAAGGTGCGCACGTTCCCGCAGGGGGTTTGTCATATCGTACCCCCGTACAAGCGGCCGTTGGATCCATGGGATCTGAACAGGGTTCTAGTTGCTCTCCAGAAGCCGCCTTTCGAGCCTCTGAAGGAAGTTTCCTTTTCTCGCCTGTCACAGAAGGTGGCGTTTCTCGTTGCGATCACATCGCTTCGGCGAGTGTCTGAGCTGGCAGCTCTGTCATCCAAGGCTCCCTTCCTGGTGTTTTCACCAGGACAAGGTAGTGCTGCGCATCATTCCGGAGTTTCTCCCTAAGGTAGTATCCTCGTTTCATCTTAATCAGGATATCTCCTTACCGTCCTTTTGCACTCATCCGATTCACCGGTATGAGAATGATTTACGTTTGCTAGATCTGGTGAGAGCACTCAGAATCTACATTTCACGCACGGCGCCCGTACGCCGTTCCGATGCCCTTGTCGCTGGTACGCGCAAGAGGTTGCAGGCTTCTAAAGCCATCCTGGCTCGATGGATCAAAGAACCAATTCTGGAAGCCTACCGTTTTGCAGGGCTTCCGGTTCTTTCAGGGCTGAAAGCCCATTCAACCAGAGCCGTGAGTGCGTCCTGGGCGCTACGACACCAGGCTTCGGCTCAACAGGTGTGCCAGGCAGCTACCTGGTCGAGTCTGCACATTTTCACCAAACATTATCAGGTGCATACCTATGCTTCGGCGGATGCCAGCTTAGGTAGAAGAGTCCTGCAGGCGGCAGTGACATCCCCGTAGGGGAGGGCTGTTTTGCAGCTCTAACATGAGGTATCTCTTTACCCACCCAGGGACAGCTTTTGGACGTCCCAATCGTCTGGGTCTCCCAATAGAGCGCTGAAGAAGAAGGGAATTTTGTTACTTACCGTAAATTCCTTTTCTTCTAGCTCTTATTGGGAGACCCAGCACCCGCCCTGTTGTCCTTCGGGATTTCTAGGTTGTTTGCGGGTACACATGTTGTTCATGTTGAACGGTTTTTCAGTTCTCCGACGTTATTCGGAGTTAATTTGTTTAAACCAGTTATTGGCTTCCTCCTTCTTGCTTTGGCACTAAAACTGGAGAACCCGTGATACCACGGGGGGGGTATAGCCAGAGGGGGAGGGGCCTTGCACTTTTTAGTGTAGTGCTTTGTGTGGCCTCCGGAGGGCAGTAGCTATACCCCAATCGTCTGGGTCTCCCAATAAGAGCTAGAAGAAAAGGAATTTACGGTAAGTAACAAAATTCCCTTCTTGATTGCTACATGACCGTTTCCTTTATATGTACGACCTTGGAAAACAAAAATTCTGGTGGCTATACTCATGACATACCATATTTTTCATTTTAAGATGCAGCAGATTATAGAACGCACCTCAAATTCAGAGAAAAAAAAAGGTAAAAAAAATAAAATGTTAATAGACTTATAAAATTGGGTCTGTTTTATAATCCAGTGGTGTATTACCGCTCTGCTCTGCCCCGTGCTGGTTTTGCTCTCTGCTGGCTCTGTTCTGTGAGGTCGGTGAGGCATGGGTTATTCTGAAAATGTCGGGTGCGGGCTTCAAACAAATGGCGCCCGGAGGCTGCGTGTGTGCAGATGGAGCTCTTTAATTAAGAGCTCCATTTGCGCATGCGCAGACTCTTGGAGCTATTATTTTAAGTCCTTACCACTGACATCATCAGAATGGCTTGTACGTCGCCGGCCGCCGCTGTCCACAGCAGCTGCGACAGCTACCGCACAGAGCCCCTGCCTCCTGTGACCCCTCTCAATCATCACCTGGTGAGCTACATTTGGATTTTAAGACACACCCCTCATTTTCCTACCCCCCCCCCCCCCACCTTTCCCAGGATCGTCATCCTTACCAGCCCCGGGCATCTCCAGCATGTCGCCCTCCCTTGCGTCTGGCCGACACACATACGTCAGATTACACACTCGCACATCAGATTCCATATCATTCCTCCCTGGCATCTCTGTGCTGCATGCCATCCTCCCCTGCATCTGGCCGACACACATACATCAGAACACACTCACACATCAGATAGAGAGCGTGCGCGCGCACACACATAAGATTCCACATAATTCCTCCCTGTGATCTCCGGCGGGCGCTCCAGGCTGATGTGCTGTACGCCATACTCCCCTGCGTCCGACCGACACACATGAGAACACACACATCAGAACACTCACACACTCTCACGAAATCGCACATACCAGTACAATCGCGCGCACACACCACATCCAGTGATACCACGTGCATCCGGCCATGTGATCCTCCCGCAGGTCCTGGAAGATCCACTGCAGTATCTCAGGTCCTGACGCGTGCCGAGAAGAAGTGTGTGTGTGTATGTGTGTGTGTGTTCCGCTGCAGGACCTTGATGCACTCCCCTGATCCCAGTCGGTGTCTGGTGAGTGTGATTGCAGGGTCTTCTGTCTTCTCTCATTTGGGGGTGCCCGCTGTCTATAATGAAGTGTCCTGCAGTATCTTTAACATTTTTAGCTGCATGGACACTTAATTATTAGACCGTGACTATATTTAAGCCTCCCTGAAAAATCCTGCTAGGTCTTATTTCCGGGGGAGGTCTTATTATCGGTGAAACACGGTATTAGCCTGCTATTTAATAGGATCATCACAGGTAACCTGTTAAAGGGAACCTGTCAGGTGCAATAGGTGCACCCAGAACCACAATCTGTTCTGGGTGTATATTGCTAATCCCTGCCCAACTGTCCCTGTATCTAGTAGCATAGATAAAAAAAAGATTTCGAAAAAGTATTTTTAAAAATCTGTATAATATGCTAATGAGCACAGGGACTAGTAGCAAGGGCGTTCGTTCCCTTGGCTAGTTGGCCCCCTTAGCATGTAAGTGTGAGAATACAATATAGTTTTCTATGTGCTTTTTTTTTTTTTTTTTTTTTTCTTTTTTTTTTTTTTTTTTAATAATTAAGCTTTTTCTATATGAGTAACAAGATACTGTAAGCATGTGTACACTGAAGTCTGCCGAATCTGCGCAAGTTTCGATCCATGACTAGTGAATTACTTGACAAAAACCCTGTGAGTTATGGTGGAAAACAGGAGGGGCTGGAGAGGAACTCCTAAATATGGACAAATATCCCAGGCTTTCTGCATATGCTTTTAATATAGCCAATGGCATACTTGCTAATTTTGCTAAAAGATTAACCCATTATTGCTCTATAAAAAAAAGCTTGTAATAATAAAGCACGACACGTGCACCTTACTGAGAAAAGGAATTTTTATATCAGCTATCTTGTGTGGTCTAAATTTCTCTGCTGGCTCTGTGACCTTTTAATTTGACATTTAGCAGACATTCACTGTAAGGAGATTTTCCGAAACTGTGGAATTAACCTGAACATTAGTACGCCCACAGGGCCGTGCTAATGAATGTGCAGCGTCAGAGGCATGGTCGGGCTCACCACTGCTGGTTTTCGGCTCTGTGCCCATGATCAGAATGTCCCTGGACTTCCGGGCATGCACACTACACCAGTTTGACAGTTTTAGTGTGCATGGTCCGGGACTTCTGATCATGCGCACTCAGCCGAAATACAGCATCTGGCGTGATGGCAGCAGAGAGCGGTGAGATCGACCATTCCTTTGATGCTGCGCGTTCATTAGCATGTTCGCACACCCACAGGGGTGTGCTTACATGCTAAGGGATAAGTAATGGCATAAACATCTGCATATCGTAAGAATTATATATAGCAATACATATGTATATACATCATATACAGCGCAGAAAGGAACTATAATAAGAACCAAATCACTAACAAGAGACAAACCAAACACGAGAGAGGCGTTCATCGGTTCAACTTTTTTTTATTGATATTCATATTATAATTTAAAACATGCGGAAAGGTGATGGGAAGGAGAGATCGGTATACATCACCGCAATCAATGCAAAAATTGGTAACAATGTACCAGTTATATACAAAAATAATATAAGGTCATATCCAGGCAGGGCAAATAGTAACCCACAATTTAATGAGAGAGCAAACTCAGAGATGGTATACCAGGACAACTCTTAATGTAAGATATAATATACAAATGAACTAGAAACCTAGTATATATAAGAGAAGCCAAGGTTGGTAATATCAAACTTCTCGTGGAAATTTATATCATATAGAATGCACCATATAATTATATATCTGTGTCTGTGATGGAAGTCAACTCTGCAGCAGAAAGACACAAAGACCATACCATACAATTATAGTGAGCGTAAGTAAGATAGTTCAATATATATAAACTCTCACATTGGGGTCAAAGTGTATTATATGCGGCAGCGATAGAAGAAAAAAACACTATCTATATCTATCTCTATCCGTGTTAATGGTGAAAATCAGTACCGCAGCAAAAGGACACAAGGACCGCAATATACAATGTAGTGAGAGTAAATAAAATGATCAAATACACATATATAAGTATGTATATATACTCTCCCACTACGGTCAATGTGTATTTCCGCCGCAGCACCGATAAACACCATATACACATGTGTCCGTGCCGGTGGTGGAAATCACCTCCGCAGTACAAACGGCACACAGACCATAACATACAATTAGAGCGAGAGTAAATGAAAAAGTTCAATACATATATGTAAATACTCTCACACTGGGGTCAATGTGTGCTATTATAACAGCGGTAAGAGCAACAGCACCAACACACCACACAATACTGTTAGTTGGCAACCATCACACTGTCCACATAGTACAATTACAGTATACGGTGAAAAGGCATATAGCCACAATATGGGGCAATAAGCACTGATTAGACCAGAACAATTATATAACCATGACATTACCTAAGATATACAGGTTGCGGAGGGAATGCGCCCGATGCGCATTTCGGAGTGTACCTTCGTCAGGGTGCGTGACCGGAAACAACGGGGGTGCCACTAAAATAGGCCTTCATCCCCCAGCTGATTGGGCAGACAAACTGACGCATCCCCCGCCGGCCAACGGCTAAGGCCAGAGTCACACTTGCGAGTGCCTCGCGTGTAACTCATTGAATCATCCGGCACGGACTCGCACTCTCCTGACAGGAGCGGGTCGGTTGCATGTATGTCTATGCAGCTGAGATACTCCTGTCCTGAGTGTGAGTCTATGTCGGGTGATTCAATGAGAGACTCGCGCGAGTTACACGCGAGGCACTAGCAAGTGTGACTCTGGAGTCTGGCCTAAGGGAGCTGACTAGCCAACGGAACCAACACCCTTGCAACTAGTCACTGGCCCCATTAGCATATGATAAAAGATCTTTAGAAATACGTTTTCTAAAAATCTCTTTATCTATGCTACTAGATGCAGGGATTAGCAATATGCACCCAGAACTGCTCGTGATTCTGGGTGCATATTGCACTTGACAGGTTCCCTTTAAGAAACTTTGTACCTGCTGAATAGAGTGGCTTCAATCTATTGTAGCTTGTGTTGAGGCCCTGTCTTAAAGAAGCTTAAAGTTCTAATATTAATCAGCAGCTTATGAAACACATGACTATAATCATAGATAATGTGCAGCTAACCCTGGTACGTACATGGTTTAAAGGGCGAAAAACAAGCTCTGGTTTATTTGATCAGTTCAAGTCACTTCAAGAACCTGACGCCACATATGTTTTGTGTACCAGAAAAAAATTCAAAGCTTATCTCTGAATTAAAAAGATAATTGTATTTTGTTATATGGACATAATTATTGGGACACATTTACATTACACCTACGGGAGCTTTCATGACAATCCATGGACGTTAATATGGATTTAGTGAAAAGCTCTGCATTGTGTCCTTCATGAACTAGCTTCCTCCTGGTTAGCATACCAAAAGAATAAGGCTATGTGCGCACGTAGTGTATTTTTTAGCGTTACCGCAGCGTTTTAAGCTGCAGTGTCACATTGTCAAAAAACATGCGTTCTGCTTTCCAAGCAAAGCCTTAGAATCATGCCAAATCCGTGCACACGATGCTTTTTTTGAACGCAGCGTTTTGAATGAAAAATTTGATAATCTCTGCATTTAAAAATGCAGCATGTCACTTCTTTCGTGCACTTTGGATGCTGCTCCCACTTTGTCTATGGGAGAGGCAGCATCCCGAGCGCATGAAAACTGCATCTATTCTCCAAACACACTGCATCCATTCCGCTGCGATTTGAAGCGCACATGCACTGCTAAATCGCTGCAGACATTGCAGCATGGACATAGCCTAAAGGGTGCTTTACACGCTGTGACATCGCTACCGATATATCGTCGGGGTCACGTCGTTCTTGACGCACATCCGGTAGCGACATCGCAGCGTGTGACACCAATGAGTGACTATCAACGAGCGCAAAAACGTGAAAAATCGTTGCTCGTTGACACGTCGTTCATTTCCTTAATATCGCTGCTGCCACAGGTACAATGTTGTTCGTCGTTCCTGCGGCAGCACATATCGCTGTGTGTGACACCGCAGGAACGACGAACATCTCCTTACCTGCGTCCACCGGCAATGCGGAAGGAAGCTGGTGGGCGGGATGTTACGTCCTGCTCATATCCGCCCCTCCACTTCTATTGGCCGGCCGCTTAGTGACGCCGCAGTGACATCGCTATGATGACGAACGCACCTCCCTCTTGAGGGAGGGATTGTTCGGCGGTCACAGCGACGTTGCAGAGCAGGTATGTGAGTGACGCTGCCTTAGCGATAATGTTCGCTACGGCAGCGATCACCAAATGTCGCATGTACAACGGGGGCGGGTGCTATCGCGCACGACATCGCTAGCGATGTCGCAGCGTGTAAAGCACCCTTTAGTATGGCCTTGGGGTAATGGACCAGGTAGTTTTTCAGCTTCACTTACAAAACATTGCAATTTATTGCGTCTTTAAGAGCAGATTTGTTAGAACACGTGAAAGTTATCCTGATGCCAGCAAAGTCGATGGTAATCTTGAAGTGTAATGAATTTACTCCTTACAAATTTGCTGCAGAAATAAATCTGTAGCATGTCAATTCTTGCAGCATTTTTGCTGCAAATTTCACCCATTATAATGTACGGGGGAAAATGTGCGTTTTTGCCCGCCAAGTTTTTCCTGCCAAGAAATGCAGATATTTCTGTACCAAATACTTAATGTGTGCACATAACATTAAAGCTTACGCCAAAAATCTTACTCCAGTCAGAGCCTTAAGTTTTTTAGCATAAGGAAAGCCGCAGCACAACGTGAATTAGACGAGATGTGGCGTCATGTTTCTGTCCTGGTAAACAAGTGGGGAAAATACCAGCAGTAAAAATTAAAGGGAACCTGTCATCAGAAATTTCGCCCAAAAGCTAAAAGATTCCCCCTCTGCAGCTCCTGGGCTGCATTCTAGGAAGGTCCCTGTTATTATTGTGCCCCATGTGAGACCAAAATAAAGCCTTTATAAAGTTCTACCTTTTTGTATGCAGCTTCTGTAAATCTGTCACGGGGGCGGGCTCTCTGCCGTCCGTTATTTTGCCCCCTGGTCCTGTATGCCGCCCCCATCGCTCCTTTCCATATCTGATGCACCGCCCACTGCTCCAGCCATCCCCGCGCATGCCCAGTGCCAGTCTCACAGGACTGAGCAGTGTGACTGCTGGTGATGTGTGCGCAGGCAAGTGATTATGGGCGGGGCTGTGACTGTTATCAGCAAGTACCCGCCCATAATCTCGTGAGCGCGCAAACCTCTCCAGCGGTCACACTGTGCTCAGAGTAGATGCTAGACTGTATGGGCTGCTTCCAGGGATGACGTCCCTTTGTCATGTGATAGGGGCGTGTTCAAAATACTATCACATGACAAAGGGACGTCATCCCTGGAAGCAGCCCATACAGTCTAGCATCTACACTGAGCTCAGTGTGACCGCTGGAGAGGTTTGCGCGCTCACGAGATTATGGGCGGGTACTTGCTGATAACAGTCACAGTCCCGCCCATAATCACTTGCCTGCGCACACGTCACCAGCGGTCACACTGCTCAGTCCCGTGAGACTGGCACTGGGCATGCGCGGGGATGGCTGGAGCAGTGGGCGGTGCATCAGATATGGAAAGGAGCGATGGGGGCGGCATACAGGACCAGGGGGCAAAATAACGGACGGCAGAGAGCCCGCCCCCGTGACAGATTTACAGAAGCTGCATACAAAAAGGTAGAACTTTATAAAGTCTTTATTTTGGTCTCACATGGGGCACAATAATAACAGGGACCTTCCTAGAATGCAGCCCAGGAGCTGCAGAGGGGGAATCTTTTTTAGCTTTTGGGCGAAATTTCTGATGACAGGTTCCCTTTAAAATTGTGCAGCTGCAAGTTGTGCAAAATTTTTGGAACATTTCAAAACCATTTACACTAGAATTCTGTTGAAATAGCTTTGAATTGGGGCCAGAAAGTTTTATCTATTCCCCGGAAATATTTATGATCACCTTACTGCTAACCATGAGACAAGCTTTACATTTTTATTTCCAGTGTATTAATTGGTACATGAAAAAGCAATTGGCTGCAAACCTTTTCATTCAACCTATTCCATGTGTCTTTGGCTCACATTATCTAAGTTATCTCCTACTGTTGAAACCAGAAGGTTACATACACTATCTAAAAAAAACCCCACATATGCAGCATGTTTTTCTCACTATCTGACATCGAATCAGAATAAACACTTAGGCTATGTGTCCACGGTAGAATGTACCTGCGGATTTTTCTGCCTGAAAATCCGCGACTTTCGCGGCAAATCCGCACCCGCGGATTTGCTGCGGATTTACCGCGGATTTTGATGCGGATTTTTTTTTTTTTTTTTTTCCCCATTCTATACCCAAAATCCGCACCAAATCTGCAACAAACAATTGACATGCTGCAGATTTTTCCGGATCAAAATCCGTGGCAAATCCGCAGCGGAAAAATCCGCAGCATGGACACAGCATTTCCAAAATGCCTGTGAAATGGCTTGGAAGTGCCGCTGCTGCAGATTTTCGGGAAATCCGCGGCACAATCCGCGGTAAATCCGCAGCGTGGGCACATAGCCTTACTGTTTTAGGTCAATTAGGAACCAACATTATTTATCTTTGCCAAATGCACAAAGTAATAAAAAATACCTTAAAACATTATCTCTCATTATTCTGGCAAAGTCAAAAGTTTACATACATTTCATTACTATTTGGTTCCATTGCCCTTAAACTGTATGACTTGCATCAAACGTTTTGAGTAACCTTCCACAAGCTTCTCACAATAGTTGGTAGGAATTTGGGCCCATTCTTCCTGACCGAACAGGTGTAACTGAGCCACTTTTGTAGGTCGTCTTGCTTGCACCTGCCTTTTCAACTTTGGCTAAAAATTTTCAATAGGATTTAGATCAGGGTTTTGTGATGGCCACTTAAAAACCTTGACTTTGTTATCCTTAAGCCACTTTGTAACCAGTTTGTCAGTATGGTTTGGGTTATTGTTTATTTGGAAGACCCATTCCCACCCAAGTTTTAAGTTCCTGGCTGATGTCTTGAGATGTTGCTTCAGTATTGCCACATAATCTTCTTTCCTCATGATGCCATCTATTTTGTGAAGTGCACCAGTCCCTCCTGCAGCAAGACAACCCCACAACATGATGCTGCCACCCCCATGTTTCACAGTTGGGATGGTGTTCTTAGGCTTCAAAGCTTCTCCCTTTTTTTTTTTTTCCCCTCCAAACATAACGATGGACATTATGGCCAAACAGTTAAATTTTAGTTACATCAGACCACAGGACATGTCTCAAAAAATTAAGGTCTTTGTTCCTGTGTGCATTTACAAACATTAATCTGGCTTCTTTTAAGTTTATATTGGAGTAATTGCTTCCTGGCAGAGTGGCCCATGTTGATACAGTACTCGTTTCACTGTGGATAATGACACAATCTTACCATCTTCCGCAAAAATCTTCACAAAGCCTTGTTCTTTTGTTCTGGGGCTGATATGCACATGTCTGACCAAAATACGTTCATCTGTGGTACGCTGAACCAGTCTCCTTCCTGAGCAGAATGATGGCTGCACATTCCCATCTTGTTTGCACTTGCGTGTAATTGTTAGTACAGATGAATGAAACACCTTCAGGTCTCTGGAAATTGCACCAAAAGATCAACCATATCTGTGCAAGTCCACAATTCTCTTCCTGAGATCATGGCCAATTCCTTTTCATTGATTTTTCCCATGACGGGAAAAAAAACAGTGTATTTCAAGTGTGCATTAAAATACATCCACAGGTGTGCCTCTAATTAAATCAGAAGCTTTCAAAGACATGCCCTCATCACATGGGCTGTCCATACAGTTTAAAGGCATAGTACTCTTAGTATATGTTAAGTTTTGACTTTGCAGAAAGTACTAAAAATGCCTTAAAACATTTGCTGTCTCACTCACGCCCTCTCTCTCGTCTTTTTAGATAGTGTATGTAAACTTCTGGTTTCAGCTGTATGTTGCCAATACTTTAATACACTGAAGCATATCTGGACGTTTTTACAGAGGGAGAAGGGGTAGTTGATTCTACTTGTTATACTGTGTAATGCAAAAATATGGTACTTAATATAACAACTGATTTGGTCCCTAGTCATGTTCTTCCACACTGAACTCCCTCAACTATGCCTACATCAACCTTTCTTAGTGGCATAGTCATGGAACAGAAAACTAGCTTCCTAAATCTGTTCCAATAAAGTTTGGAAGCCTAGAACTAAGATGCCCCATCACTTGCCTAGGCCAACCCCTGAAAACAGCCACACAGCATTATTCCTCCTCCACAAAACTTTTACAGGTGACACAATGAAGTTAGACACCAAATATTTTCCAGAAATTTGCATATCCCTGCCAAATTGAAAAATAGGTTTCGCCTAGAGGAGAAAATGACTAAATGCTGCTCCAAGATTCCAAGTGCTGGACATCCAGATGACCAGAGTGGCAAAGAAAACATTGCCATATGAGGATTTGTCTCTGCTTCGAGATGCCATGGATTAAAGGAGAGCGTGCTAAGGAAATCATGGGAGAATTAAGTATCATTACTGAAGGTGAATGTGGTTTCCACATGAGTTGCAAGGTCCATGTTACAGTGGCTGAAGCAACTAGAGGACCATCTTTTGGGCACTCCTAGCGAGGATATTCCAGCTTTTACTTCCTATTATTTAGAAGGCCACAGATTTCCTGGCGGACACCTCCACAGACTCCGTGAGGATGGCAGCCAAGTCTTCGATATTTTTAAATACACCGAGGGGAGCTGAAGTCATGGAACTGAGATGTAGCATCTAAAATCAAACTCTGTTCCACTGCTTTCCTGGGAGAATACTTGTTTTGTCCAGCATTGGCTGATTTATTAGATAAAGCATCGGATAAGAAAAAAATATTCTTACCAGAGCCAAGAAATTTTAAGGAAAAGATCCTGTTATCCATTAATGAATTAGACCCCTCAATAGAGAGGAAATGGAAAGTCAGGTCGCTGTGGAATTTTTTTTTTTTTTTTTTTTTTTATCGTGGTGCAGCTCTACAGTAGACTTTCAGGTTTCCTTTGTCCAGATGTAGCCCAGAGCCTGACTTCCTTCAAGATGGTCTACAGAGCGGTTTGAGTCCCAAAGTATAGGTCTCGACCCTTAGTTTTTTTTTTATTAGATCAAAATCTGGTGGATTATTGTTGGGGGGGAAAAAAAGGTTTATCACTGTAGCTTCCAGGTTGCTTCCAAGATGGATCAGTTTAGTTCCACCCTGGGACAAGATCGTTCTCAGGGGTCTAACCAGTTCTCCATTTGAACCATTACCTTTAGTGGACTTTGACAAACTTATCCTGGAAAGTGACCTATTTAATTGCATTCACAACTCTAAGCCCTTTCAATCCGGAAACATTTTTTTTTTTTTTTTTTTTTAGAATTCTAGAAGACAGAATTAGTCTTTGGCTGGACCAATTTTTTGTACCTAAGGTGACTTTATTTTACAAGAAAGAGGCATTTTATTGTTTTAGATGTACCGTATTTTTCGCTTTAAGACGTTTTTTTTGTTCCCCCAAATTTTGGTCTTATAATCCGAATATACGGGGGGGGGGGGTGTAATATTAATATAAATATTATATTATATACACACATACACATACACATACACATACACATACACACACACACTACAGAGTCCAGGGGAGGTGCGGGCAGCTCTGGAGCTCTGCTGGGGGACTTGTGAAAGCTGGGAGCAGCAGCGTTTGATCTCCTGCTCCCACTCATATAATATGCACAGCTGCTGTGCACCACCATGGTGCTGAAAGTGCACCATGGTGGTGGACAGGTGGTGTACTAAAAGGAGCAGCATGGGGCGATATCTAACACAGGGAGCTGTGGGCCGTGTGCAGCCACATGGGGCCGTGTGCAGCCACATGGGGCCGTGTGCAGCCACATGGGGCCGTGTGCAGCCACATGGGGCCGTGTGCAGCCACATGGGGCCGTGTGCAGCCACATGGGGCCGTGTGCAGCCACATGGGGCCGTGTGCAGCCACATGGGGCCGTGTGCAGCCACATGGGGCCGTGTGCAGCCACATGGGGCCGTGTGCAGCCACATGGGGCCGTGTGCAGCCACATGGGGCCGTGTGCAGGTGTAGTCCCTACCTGACATTATTTTTTTCGTATTCCTCCTGTGGTGCTGTCGTGGAGGATGACTAAAGATAATAGAATTAGACTTGCCGATATTTCGGCTTCTAGAAAGCCTCTTTGCCCGGTCTGTCTCTTTGCCCGGTCTGTCTCTTTGCCCGGTCTGTCTCTTTGCCCGGTCTGTCTCTTTGCCCGGTCTGTCTCTCTCTATCCGTCTATCCTATCTTATACTAATAGTTTATTTTGTTCCTATAGCAACCACTGACAGTTGCTATTTATAGCCTATAGCTCCCAGCTCCATTCAGTTTAATGGCTGCAGGATTTTTGTTGAGTAACTAGAAAGCACGGGGTCTTTCTTTCTCTCTTTCTCTCTCTTTCTCTCTTTCTCTCTCTTTCTCTCTCTTTCTCTCTCTTTCTCTCTCTTTCTCTCTCTTTCTCTCTTTCTCTCTCTCTTCTCTCTCTTTCTCTCTCTTTCTCTCTCTTTCTCTCTCAATATTTCCAAGTGTACTTTTTAGTGTCTCATCTCCTCCAATATCGCTGTAGGTTAAACCCCTCCCCCCCCATATTTTGACATTACATAATGCCGATATGACAATTACAGTTTAGATATATAGTACTATCATTTCAAAGTTCTCATTTTTATTGATTCTACAAAACCATATTGTTAACTGAGGAATGTAGGCATAAAAAGGAGAAAATGTCCCACAACTGGGGTTGAAGGGAGCATTTATGAAAAGTGTCTGATAGGTGCAGATTGTACTTACCTTCGCCAATCAGCACCACTTTATGCTCACACTGTTCTTGGACAAGCATTTAGAAATGGATTCAGCTTCTTCTGCAACAGATACTCTTTGCATAACTCACACTTTTCTCCGCAGCCCTTCAATGAGATCAGTCAGGTCACATGTCTCATACCGGAGTAGTCCAGAACAGGTAGGTTATTCCGCTGTGAGACCTAATGATATGTCTGTTGTACATGCTCTGCAGTGAGATCAGGACTGTGTGATTACTGACACATCTCTGGACAGGTAGGGGTAGTACAGCCGAGGTCACCCTGTTATGAGAGTGGATAGAAGGGTTTGTAATGTGACTCACCAATTTAGCTGCACTGTAAGGGCATGTCTGTATGCTGCAGTTTTGTCATAACCACAATGTACCCTGTGGCAAAAGAAATGCATATTGTGGCCAAACACCCCCACACCCACCCCTTCCAAAAAAAAAAATAAAAATACAAAACCAAAAAGTTCTGGGATTGTCTCCTCCAATAGGTGTGGCAATCCTGGGTGGCTGCAGGCTGCTATTTTTAGGCTGGGGTATACCAGCCGCCAGTTGTTGGGCTTTTTATGTTGGCGTTGAATCAAAAGTGGAGGGGACTGCACGCCGTTTGTTAAAAATTATTTAAATATATATTACATTTGGACTTTAAATGTGCGACTAGCCACTTCAGAGAGTGGATTATTAACTGTTAGAAGTGCTACATTCAATAGGTGGTGCTAAAGCTCAGGCCCTCCTTTCTGAAGAGGCGATTTGCATATTGCTGTATCACACATACTCTATAGTGTGAATTAAGCCCACCCCCTTTTTTTTTTTTCCACGTTTTTCTAGCGTTTTAAATGACATTTTTGCACAACAAATCTGGACTTTTTGTTTTACACTGCTGTGTTTAGCTATGCAAGTAAGGTTATAAGCAGGGTCTATGAATTGTGACTTTTTAAAAATTTCACTTCAGTAATTAAATACAAAAAGGGAAATGCATGTATTATATAGTCATTACAAACAGTGATCTATTACAAGTGTTTTATTTCTGTTAATGTAGATGATTATGGCTTATTGGCAATGAAAACCCAAAGAGAACTATCTCAGAAATTTTGAATATTATATTATACAAACTAAATTATTTTAAACTCAAATGTTGGTCTACTGAAAAGTATGTACAGTAAAGGTACTCAGTACTTGGTTGGGGCTCCTTTTGCATGAATTGCCTCCATGCCACGCTGTATTGATGCAGTAGTCAGCCTGTGGCACTGCTGAGGTGTTATGGAAGCTTTTGATGGCAACCTTCAGCTCATCTGCATGGTCTCTCATCTTCCTCTTGACAATACCTCATAAATTCTTAATTGGGTTTACGTCCGGCGGGTTTGCTGGCCAATCAAGCACAGTGATAATGTGGTTATTAAACAAGGTATTGGTACTTTTGGCAATGTGGACAGGACAGGTGCAAAGTCCTGCTGGAAAATGTTATTTTCATCTCCAAAAAGCTTGTTGGCAGAGGCAAGCATGAAGTGCTCTAATATTTGCTGGTAGACGGCTGCGCTGACTTTGGTCTTGATAAAACACAGTGGACCTACACCAGCAGATGACATGGCTCCCCAAACCATCACTGATTGTGGAAACTTCACACTAGACCTCAAGCAGCTTGGATTGTGGCCTCTCCACTCTTCCTCCAGACTCTGGGACCTTGATTTTCAAATTAAATGCAAAATATACTTTCATCTGAAAACAGCCAACGCCTTGGACCACTAAACAGTCCAGTTCTTTTTCTCCTTGGCCCAGGTAAGACGCTTCTGGCATGGTCTATTGGTCATGAGTGGCTTGACATAAGGAATGCTACAGTTGTAGTCCATGTCCTGGATATGTCTGTGTGTGGTGGCTCTTGAAGCACTGACTCCAGCAGCAGTCCACTCTTTGTGAATCTCCCCTAAATTTTTGAATGACCTTTTCTTAACAGTCCTATCACAGCTGCGGTTATCCTGGTTGCTTGTGCACCTTTTTTTTTCTACCAAACTTTTATCTTCCACTCAACTTTCTATTAATTTGTTTGGAGACAATACTGTGAACAGCCAGCTTCTTTAGCAATGACCTTTTGTGGCTTACTCTCCTTGTGGAGTGTGTCAGTGACTGCCTTCTGGACATCTGTCAATTCAGCAGTCTTCCCCGTGATTGTGTAGCATACTGAACCAGACTAAGGGACGATTTTTAAAAGCTTAGGAAGCCTTTGCAGGTGTTTTTGTGGTAATTATTCTAATTTTATGAAATAATGACTGTTGGGTTTTCATTGGCTGTAAGCCATAATCATCAACCTCAATAACCACTTGACATAGTTCACTCTGTTTGTTGAAACTCTATATAAATACATGCATTTCCCTTTTTCGTATTGAATTACTGAAATTAATTTTTTGAGGATATTCTAATTTGAGATAGAACTTCAAATGTTTTGCTAAATTATTGTAAATTTGGTGCAAATAATGGAAATAAAATCACAAACAAAACGGACTTCAAAAAAATTATTCCACGATGACTTTGCACCTAAAATTCTCAATGAGGATAATAGTCAAACTAGTCCACCCTCTTTTCAGTAGGTATAAGAAAAGTACTTTGGAGAGAGACGTCTACGTGCTCAATGTCAGTAGATGCTTACAGAATTTTGTTTTCTGGCACATACAGTAGGACATGCAGACTTGATATCAATTGATTTATATTCTATGATACTCCCCGCCTCATCTTTGGATGCAGTTAATAAGTCTAATCATGATGAATTCAATTTCTTTCATTCTGGGAAAAGAGTGTCACTATCTCCGTAAACACTTTTTCTAATGCCAGCCTGTTCTGATGGACATGCTGATGCCTTGGAGGAAGCCAGGATTATATCATCAAATTGCAGCAAAGAAATGCACAAATGGGAAATAACTCCCTATATGGACATCCCCCGCTAGAACCTTTTTTTTATTTTTTTCTTTGTCACGTTTATCTTTTTTTGTGACAGGGTTTTCTTGAAGAAATGTGTCACTTATTGGATGTGTAGAAGACAATTCCGAGGGCCCCACCAATAGAACTCTCAAAAAATCACAAGAACAGGAGTCTCATTAATTGGTGCACCAGTCAAGCATGTGTGTCACTCTGCCAAAGTCTGAGACTGATGAACATCCCCCAGGTTCGCATTTGCCTGACCTCAGATCTATTCCAAAGGACACAGGACCTCCATTGTTGTGATCCCATGGTGGTCATCAGTGAACACCCTTTTAGCACCTATCCACAGGGTAGGTAATCCCTATTTTATCACCTATTCACAAGATAGGTTATAATATTTATATTCAAAGTATGATACTGATGGACAAAGTTCATGCCTGACTTCTGCTCCAATCAAAAAGGGAACACAAGACCTCCTTTCTTGTGAGCTCCAGTCATTACACATATATCACTTATTCAGAAGATAGGCATTTTTGCAGAATTGTAAGTTTTGCTTAATAACTTCTGTATGCCCTGATGTTAGGAGCATGCAGATACTTTATTATTATTTATTATTTTATTATATATATATTTTTTTTTTTTTATTTTTTTTTTGTGCAGCATTGCTGTTTTAAGCCACACATTTTGAAATGTATTGTAGCATGGTTACTGGCGTCCCCTCACTGTCTTTTACCCTGGCTGGGATGCAGACACACTCATCCTCATAGCCGCTCAGCCTAGCTTCTATGCCTCCGGTAACTTCTGAAGGCTCCCAGGGCCTGTGTACGCCACTTACGTCTACTGGGAGCGCTCTTTGGCCTTGTGACTTAGCCATAGGCTGAGAAGCATTTTCGGGTTGATAGGTACTAGGTATTTAAGGCATCCTCCCTTTATGTGAGGTGCCTGGGCAATATAGTCTATCCCTAGAGACACATTGCTTGTCAGGTCCTGTCCCATTCTGTTTGCCGAGTCATGCACTGTATGTTAACACGGGTCTCAATTCTATAACTGTTGAAGCCATACCTGCTGTCCCAGCTATATCTGTTGTATCGCTCAAATCATCCATATTTGCCGGTCCCAGCCATTCAGTCTGCATCTGCCATCATGGCTGCCCCTGACCACATCAGAGACTGTTGGTATCCTACCCCAACCCCTGGGGCCAGCTGTCACAGTACTGGGTCTCCCTGAAATAGCACCTGGTGACAACTGGCAGCCAAGCCCAACCTCCCCATCAGACTCTGGTGAATACCCAATAGGTGCTTAGTTACACCCTTCAGTTTGAACCAGTGCTAGGGCCCAGTGAGTCCATTCCCTCTTGCACCCACGAGCTTTACATGTATGAGTAACTGTATACTACATGGTCTGCATGGGACCCCCTATTAAGAATAATCCAATTAACACTATATTATATATATTTAATAGTAAATCTACTATTTAGATATACAAGCTAAAATAAAAAAATTCTAAATGTATATTCTAGTATTGTGTAATAAATTACCCAAAGTGTTAATAGTGTATTGTGAGCTGTATGACCTTAGCAGCTCACAGTGAAAATAGAGTGGTATGGATGGTAAGGAAACCAAAGTATTATTCTGCAATTCGAATTACTGGGGGAGCTTTGGCCCCTATTCAAGAGCTTGTGCTGAAATTTAGCTCGTTTGATATTGATTTACATGGACAAGTGAAACCCCCAGGATTATTCCTTAGTCATGATGTAGTTGTGCCATGTATCAACACACACTTTTGCCTTATTAGTCTGCATTAAACTAACCAAACAGTTCCTTTTATGATTTTGTTTAGTGGGTTTAGTAATAATCAATCAAAGCCAACATTTTTGTAACTTTTTCTACAGCCATTTATAAACCTTTTTTCTTTACTCAACATTTTTAGTTTGAGATTTTTAACTCTATACGAGAAAGTAATTTGCAATAATTGTTTAAAATGTTATGTGAAAATGAATGCATTTATTGACAACGGCCCACGTGTGTATAGTCAGACTATTGCTTCCCATACTGCAGACAGCACTGTGCTTCACTGCAGCTTGCTGAATTGCTCTTATTGATTAACTAAGTGCTATAATGAAATGTGCTGCTATGACCTTGCTGAAGTCAAACAAGTCTAACTAGTAATCTGAAGTTGTGGTGCACAAGTGTATATGAAACCTTCACAGCTTGAGTATGCATCAAGATGTCCGGAGCATACTTGGGTCTTCTGACTTTAAGGCCCTGTGCGCACTTGCCGGTTTTTGCCGCAGATTTGCTGCATGTTTTGCTGCAGAAAATGTTCATAACCTCTCTGCAGTGATTCACCAGCAGATCCTATGGGGAAAAAAAAATGCTGTGCGCACTATGCGGATTTTGACAGCTGCATGTTTTGCTGCGGGATTCCCGCAGCAAAAACCTTTGCATGTCACTTCTTTTCCGCAGGTACCTGCGGTTTCGAGGGCTGGCAGATCAATCACCCGCTGACTCTGGGTCGGCGCAGGATTGATCCCCGGTATCTGGCCAGATGCTGCTACCCATATAAAGGTTATGGGGAACCGAATCTAGGCCAAAGGGGTAGGAGCAAGCGCTTCATACTCACCGATGACCGGGCGGCTTTTTCATCTTCCAGAGCCGGCGCTTTATTCCATCTCGTATTCACTCTTTCCCTGCTCACTGGTGGCTGTGATTGGTTGAAGGCAGGCACACCCCCACGCTGAGCGACAGCTGTCTCAGTGCAACCAATCACAGCCGCCGGTGGCCGGGTCTATAGCGTACAGTAAAATAAATAAAATAAAAAAAAAAAACCCTGGCGTGCAGTCCCCCCCCCCCCCCCCCTCCCCTCCCCCCAATTTTGATAAGTCAGGATAAAGCCTCACAGCTGGGGGCTGGTATTCTCATGCTGGGGAGCCCCACAGCCTAAAAATATCAGCCAGCAGCCGCCTGGAATTGCCACATCCATTAGATGCGACAGTCCCGGACTTTTCCCGACTCTTCCCGTTGCCGTGATGCAGTGGCAATCTGGGTAATGAAGGAGTTAATAGCAGCAACCCATAGCTGCCACTAAAGTCCTACTTTAGTGATGGCAGGCGTCTATATGTCACCCCCTCATCACTAAACTGTAAGTGAAAGTAAATAAGTACAAACACCCCAAAAATCCTTTATTTGAAATAAGACAAAAAAGCTCCCTCTTTCACCACTTTATTAACCCCCTAATAACAGCCCTCCAGGTCCGACGTAATCCACAAGATGTCCCACGACTCTTCCAGCTCTGCTACACCTGGCACTCACAGTGAGCGCCATAGACCATGAATGCTCACTGTGAGGGTCAGGACGCAAATGAAGTGAGCCGCCGGGATCAGCGGTGACTTCACTGATGTGCTTTGCAGTGACAGGTGGAGGACTCAGCGGTCAGTGCACATCAGCTGACTGAACCACCGCTGATCTTAGACTCACCTTCTCCTGCGAGGCTGCGTACGGACACTGTTCTCCTGCTTCCAGGCTGGCTCATGCATATGCAGTTATGCAGTGCACAGCTGACCCGCAAACAGCAGAGCGCCGGAGGCAGCAGCGCGGGACAAAAGCACGGCTCGTAGACTTCAGCACCACGGACAGCAGGAGCGGGGAGAACTGTGAAATCCCGCAGGGAACAACCTGCGGCAATTCCGCACCAAATCTGCACCAATACGCAACATAACGCATGTGGATTTCGGTGCGGATTTTTTGCGCCTTTTTTTTTTTTTTGTTTTTTTTTTTTTCCTTGCAGGTGCGGAAATCTTTAAGAGCCTTCAGAATTTTCTTAAGAAAATTCCATTTTCTAGTGTGCACAGGGCCTAAAGGAAACCTGTCATACTTTAAAATGGCATGTGATCTACAGGCAAAATGTTATAGGGCAGGTTGAACTGATCCAATAGACTTTTTTTTTATTCTTTGAAATCAGTGGTCCTATTTAGTGATTGACAGAACACTGTATACAGAGATGGCTGTCAATCATGGATTAGGACCGCCCACTGGCCTCATGAATACAAATACTTGAGATTTTAATGGATAGAAGTTATACTGAATCTTTTCCAAAAGACTTGCATATCATTATGTCTGGTTCACATCGTGGTCTGTAAGGAGACCGTGAATGTTGGATGTGTGAATTCTACCTACTTTCTCCACCGAGTAGGAGGTTTAAGGCTGCTTTACTCCTTACAATTTCGCATACGATATCGTATGCTATGTGACCCGCCCCCATCGTATGTGCGGCACGTTCAATTTGTTGACCGTGTCGCACAAACTATTATTTCCCGTCACACGTACTTACCTACCATACGACCTCGATGTAGGCGGCGAACATCCACTTTCTGGAGTGGGAGGGGCGTTTGGCGTCACTGCGACGTCACGCGGCTGCCGGCCAATAGGGGCGGAGATGAGCGAGAGGTAAACATCCCGCCCACCTCCTTCCTTCCGCATTGCCGGCGGGAGCCGCGGGACGCAGGTAAGGAGATGTTCATCGTTCCTGGGGTGTCTCACACAGCGATGTGTGCTGCCTCGGGAACACTGAACAACCTGACGTTCAATTTTTAGTAATTGAATGACGTGCATGCGATCAACGTTTTAACGTTCAATCGCACGGAGGTATCACACGCTACAATGTAACTAACGATGCCGGATGTGCGTCACTTACGTGACCCCGCCGACACATCGTTAGATAAATTGTAGCGTGTAAAGCCCGCTTTATCAAGGCAAAAGTGCGAGACTGACTAGTTGGCACTGTCCAGGTGACTGGTGTGAGTGGCACACAGTATATTTTTTTTTTTAACATTTTCATCCTACTCAATGAGTACTCACCCTACTGACTATTTCTGCTAGATGATGTTTGCAGGAATACTTATGAGCTTTATAGCTTCAATAACTACATTTGCTGACTGGCTCCGTTAAAGGCTAATTGGTGTATGTGTGAATAAATAACTGAAATAAAACAGTGTGATGACACAAAGTTCATTCTTGCGCTCCGTGTAGGCTAAAGAAAATTTTTACAAATACTATTTCATTAACGTTTTCAACCCAACTAAAAGGCTTAAATAGTTTCATTGGGTAACATGCTTCTGTATGGCTAGGCTCACATTTATACATCTGTAGTCCTATGTGGCGGACTTGTACATTGACCTATGCGTGCATGTGCCATATGTCAAACTACTTCTGCCTAAAAAAATAAATAAATAAATAAATAGACTTTATTACCCTTTTAGGCCACATGCACACGGTGAGTATTTGAGTTTTTACCTCAGTATTTGTAGCCAGAACCAGGAGTGGGACAGTCAGAGCAAAAGTATAAAAGAAGCACGGGCACCACTTCTGTATTTTTCACCCACTCCTGGTTATGGCTTCATAATACTCAGGTAAAAGACTCAAATACTCCCATGTGCACGTGGCCTTATAAATGCTGATGTAAAAAACTCACCAAATACTTAACCTGTGCACATGGCTTTACTCAACGGGTTTTCACTGGTACAGACTGAAAATACATGGGGTGTGGTGTAACTTTCTCCTTTTGTTTACTCCTCTAAAGATTCACACACTGTCTCGTGAACAATCACCAATGTATGGTAATAAAAAAAAAATAAAATATACTTCTTTAATGAAGTGTGTGTGTGTGTGTGTGTGTGTGTGTGTGGCGCCCTGGCCTAGCCAGGTCGTCACAGATAACACACAAACACCCCCACCCCCATTAGACAGGGACAACAGCCAAACACAAAATCCTTGTTGCCTCCCTCCAGGGTCTGATGTCCACACCAGGTGGGGTGGAGCCAAGCAGTTGGCCCCACCCACCGAGGAGTTCACAGGCCTGGAGGCGGGAAAAGTGACAGTTGAGTCCAGGAGGTGGAAGAGTGAGGAGTAAACACTTCGGTGTCTGGGTTTGTGGCCCAGGCACTGACAGCAAGGTTGGCAGACGGTGGTGACCGTCTGCAGGAGTGGTGAAGCAACGCGGAACCGTAGGACCGGGGTCGGGCGTTGGCCCGCCGGTACCGACCGGGGAGCGAAGTGAAGCCAGCACACACAGGCAGGGCCATCGGACCCCGACCAGGCTTGGAGCCGCCGACAATAGTCAGATCCGAATGTGACAGGAACCCCAGGGGTTTCCTAACTGCAAAAGTCCCGATTTTGAAGGCAACCGCCCACACTGTGAGAGTATACAGCTACCACCTAAGGCTAGAGACCCAAGGGCCAGCGCTAGCGGGCAAACGTGCTCCTCCGGTACCCATACACCGGGGAGCGGACTACCGTTGGGAATCCATAGTAGTCAGAAGGAGAACATCAAGGTGCAGGGAAAGACAGCCGCCATCACCTGTCCGGGGAGAGACACTGCAGCCGGCTGCAGAACCCGTCCATCCAGCCATTTGGTTTACCAAGGACTTTGTACATTTCTGACTGAGTGAGTACACCAGTGCCATCCGGCACTGCTCCGCGCTGTCCCAGCAACTCTGCACCTCACCAACCCTGCCTCCCGTCACATCACCGGGCCCCGGGACCACCGACCCCTGCCCACGGAGGGGGAAAACATCCCAGCTGCTCCCTACCATCGCTCCCGGGATCCCTGTCACCAGCAGCGGTGGTGCCTATCTTCACCACGACCCGTGGGTGGCGTCACGGACTAAATCCCCCAAACCAACCACCCCTTTCACTCACGGGCGAGGAGCGCCGCTCAAGTCCCCGGATCCGGCCCACCGCAGCAGCGCCGGACCCGAGCGTTAGCGAGCGCAGCGCAGTGGCATCCTCCCCGCCCGCGACATGTTTGTTTGTTTTTTAATCTAATATGCTGACGTATATGACAGAATGCAGTTTCTGTGATTCTGACATGAAGTCCAGAATGCACTGGATAGAGGCTTACTCAGACATCAATTTTTTTTTTTTTTTTCCTTTCTTCATGTAGAAGTTCTGTGTGTGTGTGTGTGTGTGTGTGTGTGTGTACAGTTGTGCTCAAAAGTTTACATACCCCAGTAGTTTTTTTGCTTTCATCGCCTTTTTTCAGAGAGCATGAATCCTAACACAAAATCCATTTTTGTTCTACCCATGGTTAATGGGTGAAGCCATTTATTGTCAAACTACTGTGTTTTCTCTCTTAAATCATATTGACAACCAAAAAACATCCATATGACTCTGATCAAAAGTTGAGATACCCCAGTTCTTGATACTATGTATTGCCCCCTCTAACATCAATGACTTTAAGTCTTTTGTCGTAGTTGTGGATGAGGCTCTTTTATTTTCTCAGATGGTAAAGCTGCCCATTCTTCTTGGCAAAATGCCTCCCAGTTCCTGTAAATTCCTGGGCTTTCTTGCATGAACTGCACACTTGAGTTCTCCCACAAGTGGCTCAATGATATTCAGGTCAGGAGACTGAGGTGCCCACTCCAGAAACTTTACTTTGTTCTGTTGTAGCCAATGACCGGTCGACTTGGCCTTGTGTTTTTGATCGTTGTCATGTTGGAACAACAAAGTACGTCTCATGTGCAGCTTCTGATGAGTGCAAATTTGCCTACAATATTTGGTGATAACGTGCTGCATTCATCTTTGCTTCAACTTTGACCCAGTTTTCTGTGCCTTTTGTAGCTCACACATCCCCCATATCATCAGTGATCCACCTCCGTGCCTTACTGTAGGAATGATGTTCTTTTCATCATAGGCCTTGTTGACACCTCTCCAAATTTAATGTTTGATTGTGGCCAAAAAGTTTGATTTTGGTCCCATCACTCCAAATTACCTTGTTCCAGAAGTTTGGAGGCTTGTCTCTGTGCTTTTTGGCATATTGTAGGTGAGATACTTTGTGGTGTTTGTACTGTAGTAGCTTTCTTCTGGCGACTCGACCATGCAGCCCATTTTTTTTTTTTTCTCAAAGTGCCTCCTTATTGTGCATCTTTAAACAGCCACACGCTAGTTTTCAGTGGGTCCTGTACTTCAGCTGATGTTTGAGGGTTTTTTCTTTCTATCCCAGGTAGTTGTATTTCCTGGTAGTTGTGGCCAAATGTTTTGTTGGTGTTACCTTTTATATTAGCCATTCAAACCCATTTGTGTCAACTTCTGTGCATGTTATCAGGTCAAAATCACCAGGGTATGTAAACAGGATCATTTGGATGTTCTTGGTTGTCATTATGATTTAAAAAGAGAAAACACAGCCGTTTGACAATAAATGGCTTCACCAAACCCCTAACATGAGTGGGGGAAAAAGATTTAGTGTTATCATTCATATTCTCTGAAAAAATACCAAAGCAAAAAACATATGCGTATGTAACAAAAAAAAAACAAAACGTATGTAAACGTTTGAGCTCAACTGTATATTGTTAGAGGTTTTTTTTTTTTGTTTTTTTCTTGACATTATCATCCTTATCTCTCTTGGATCATAAGTGAACAGGGCCTAGTGATTACATTCTCTAAATAAATAAATGGTCCCCAACCATTAGTACATTAGTGCAACATTCAGTTTGAGAGGGTTGTGAGCCACATTTGTAGCCCACGGTAGTGACATTCAACTTGCACCTATACCCACAAAAGTGACAGCCATAGAAATCTCACCAAGGCAGTATACGAACATCTATGGGTTCCCACTTCACCCCCATTCGGTATTCACATCAAGCACTCCTACCACATTATTGCATACGGCTTCGAACACTTCCTCTATTTTACAGTATCGTCCTATATCTAACTTGACCCTCAGCGACTGAACTTTGGGAGGAATGGGAAGTATGAAGGAAGTATTAGGCTGCTTTCACACTACGTTTTTTTTAACATGCATCATGAACTTTTAATGCAAAAACGGATCCAGTGCAAATGCGTTTTCATTTCAATGCATTTGCAATGCGTTCACATGCGTTTGTGTGCGTTATAGTGAGGATCCAGCGACTTGCGTTTTTTTTTTTTTTTTACTTTTTTCAAAAACGCTAATTGTAGCGTTTTTGAGCTGCGTCCAAATACTGCAAATTGCTGGATCCTGACTATACTGCACGCAAACATATGTGAATGCTGGCATGCTGATAGACAGGATCCTGCTTGCTCTACTGAGCATGCTCAGAAACCAGCCTCGCGTAATCAGTCTCTCTCCCCCTCTCCCGAGCGGAGGATGCTCGTAACCAAGGTAAATATCGGGTATCCAAGCAAGTTACCCGATGTTTACCTTGGTTACGAGCCTCCACAGCTGTCAGATGTCGGCTCCCAGTCTCCCTTTCAGTTCCCCTTACTCCTGATCACATGACTCCAATGCACGTCCATAAACTTAAAGTGACAGGATTCTGCAAAATAACACATGCGTTTGCATGCGTTTTTCTTTGCAAAAACAGGATCCGCTTTTGCAGCAAAAAAACGTTCATGACACATGCTAAAAAAAACGTAGTGTGAAAGCAGCCTTAAGTGTTTATACATCTCCTTGCTGCTGGATGCTTTTCTGGCTTCTGCATTAAGAGAATCTGCCTGCACGATTTTACATCTCCAAGCCAGAGAGACCAAAATCTAGGGTGTAGAACTCTTCTATAGCATGTCAGACTCGAAAATTCCACATAGACTTTGGATTTACACTACAAAATTTGTTGAAATGGGGAAAATAAAGAACAAATAATAAAAAAAAAAACCCAATAGATCTTCCTTCTGCTGCAGACCGCAGACAACCTTTTAGTTCTTCAAAATCCTTGTCATGTAGCTTTTCTGGTTCCCTTTTATAGAAAAGGAGTAATGTACAGAAGACCTATTGAACCAGTCTATCAAGTTGAAGAAATGCATAGTCATATGAGAACTCAGAAATGCATAAACAGTTTGTTGTCTGTATCAACCAATTTGATCACTTATGTATGAACCTTGCCCTGGAGTTAAAGCTGGAATCTATGCCACTTGCTATCATTTTGAAGGAAAAAAAATATATATTTTAGGAGTCTGCATAGTAACCTTTTTCGGATTTCCTACTACAATCCAGATTAAATATCGGGTAATCAATGATTACATGATGAGATAGAGGTAGATTGTCATACTGTTGGTGGTGTTGATGACAACCTGTTAGAATATATTCTACCGCATCTTAAATTCCTTGTAGGTGCCAGTTGTATGTCTGGAATGTGTAAATATTCTGAACAAAAATATTAGCGCAACACTTGTTTTTGCTCCTATTTTATCATAAGCTGAACGCGCTAAGATCCAAGACCTTTTCTATCTACACAAGGCTTTTTTTCTGTCAAATATTCTTTAACAAATATGTCCTAAAGCTTTACAGTGAGCATTTCTCCTGTGCTGAAATTACATCCAGTTCTGGTGAACATTCCTACAGTCAAAATGCCAATTGTACGCTCCCTCAAAACATGTAACATCTGTGACATTGTGCTGTGTGATAAAACTACACATTTTACAGTGGCCTATTATTGTGGCCAGCCTAAGGCACACCTGTACAATAACAATGTTGTCTAATCAGCATCTTAATATGTCACACCTGTGAGTTGATGGATAATCTCCGTAAAGTGCTCACGAATACAGATTTAGGCAAATTTGTTGAACAATATTTGAAAAAGGCCTTTTGTGTACATATAAAAGTCTTAAATCCTACAGTTCAGCTCATGAAAATTGGAAGCTAAAACAAGTGTGTTTTTGTATTTGTTGTTCAGTATCAATATGGCTACCTTAAATGTGTAGGTTGTTGCTACAGACAGCTATATTTCTCGTTTTACCGTATACGATCTGACATTGGCATTCTAATGATATCTGGATGTTGTTTAGTACGAGTCTGTTATATTGTATTTAGTATATAACCTCCAAATAAACAGTAAGAGATGTAACTGTATTATAGCCTTCCTTGAGTGATTTCACTCCTCTACCCATTGCCCAAAATAGCATTTGATTTTATAATTTAGCTTTACCAAATGTTTGTTTTTTTTAGGTGGTCAAGTCTTGAGACCCTTTGCGTTCCACTTGGTCTAAATTGTAGTAGAGTCTAAGGGCTTCACCCATTCACTATCGAGGACATCTGCTAGGATGTTTGGACTGGTTGGATCATAGTTCCCAGTCCTTAAAGCAGTTGGCAGCAACGTTGGAACCGGAAGCAATGACAAGTAGAGAGGACATTGGAGGCAGATTCTTTTGTCTAGTTCAGATGTCTGAAACTGCTTGATAGTCATGCACAGGTCACTTGTTCAAACAGGCTCCAGAATTGATTTACTGTACATCCCAGTCCTAGTGGCATCATCATGAAGCCACCGTTTGTGCATACAAAAAATTGTGTTGGTATATTTTAAAGCAAGGCTAGTGTATATGTTTATGCTATACTTTGTGGTTTTCTTGCCAACATTGGGTTTTGTTGCAGAAAATCTGTGCCCACCTAAGGCATAACCTAAAGGGTGAAGTATGCAGGATAAGTGCAGAAAGTTTACAACGAATACATTGAATGTGCCCTTCTTGTTTTCTTTCCATCATAGAATATTTTCAGTATGTGTGTGTGTATATGTATATATATGTATGTATGTATATGTATATATGTATATATGTGTATATATATGTGTGTATGTGTATATATATATATATATATATATATATATATATATATATATATATATATATATATATATATATATATATATATATATATATATATATATATATTATATATATTATATATATATATATATATATATATATATATATATATGTATATATATATCATACATACATACATACATACATACTGTATATGTGTGTGTATTTATATTGATGGGTAACCTACTCCGGCTAACAATTTGCAGTACACACCCTAATTTGTCTTGTCTAAGGAAACCTTTTACATTCCTACTAAATTAGGGCTAATACCTGTGGATTTACTGTTCTGTTTGGCTGCATCTGTGCTTGCAATTCCTCTGACTTCTGAATCTAGTCTACTACAGAAATTCTCTACTAAGCATTCTCAAATACTTACTACAAGTCTTTGAGGCCCATGTATGTGGAAGGTCTATAAATAGCAATCCTACATTTTTGTAGGAGTATTCTGAAAACTAAACAAATTAGCAAATATTCTCAACCAGGGAACAATGTTTTTTCATACAGGAAGCTGTTAAAACATGTCTGCCAAGACAAAGCGGCGATTTTAGTAAACTTTTCCACCAGTTTTTATGGCAAGAAGAAGCCGATTTTAGTACCTGCCAGTTTTGAGAAAAAAAAAAAATTGTTCTTCGTATAAAGGGCATGGTCCACCATAGCCCCAAAAGACTATAATTTCCGCCCCAAAAAATGTCATAAATTAGAAGACCTCTTTTCCATCAGTTTGTGGTGCACAGACATCCGAAGATGGAAAAAATTTAGAACATTTGCATTATTCAGTAAATTTTGAGTCCTCCTCCCTGTTATGGTGGGCTTCTGTTTTAAGGTCTCATTTAGACGTTTGTAATTTCTCGTGCGTAGATTCAGACTATTGGTGTTTTGGATCCGGATTTCATGTGTCAGTTTTTACCATCAAAGTTTTCACTAGGAAAAAAAAAGCTTCCTTTACTCATCACAATGTCAAAGGGGTTGTCCAGGACTTGAACATTGCCCTATCCTGGTGTCTGTTCGGCAGGGGTGCCAGGTGTTATACCCGCACCAATTCGCTTTGCCCAGTGCTGCTGCCACTAACATCGGCTGGAATCACTTGGTTGCGGAGCTGCACATCTGTCTACAGAATAGTGGCCGCGGAGAGGTACTGAGCATCCACTCCATATTGATTAGAATAAGGGGTGACTATAGAGTATCCAGTTACAGCCACTATACGGTTGACTGAGCTGTGCAGCTGCATAACAGAGTACTTCCGTCCGCAGGCGGCAGCATTGGGAACAGCTGATTAGCGGGGATGTCAAGGGTTGCAGCCTCCCTGACCAGAAATTTATGATCGGTCTTAAGGATAGGTCCTCATTGTTAAAGTCACAGACAACCCCTTTTAATCACTGATGGCACACCAATGCAATTTATCCTCTGGCCATGATTTTCACATGTCTGGGTAGTTGTGATGCGTGATTGCCCAAAAGTAGACACGACTCAGTGCGCAAAAAAAGGACACTTCTACACCCCTATATATTATTATAGTGGCTCTGCGTCATATCCGTGAAAAAATACCGAGCATGTATAGGACTCGCAGGTGTCTGAATGAGGCTGAGGCTTTGCTCACATCTGCATTTTTAAAATCTGCGAGTGCAATCAGATAAAAAAAAAATTGGATTGCACTTGCACCAAAGTTCTTCTGTGAGGCGGTGTTAATCTGCAAGTTTTTGGGTCTCCATAGACTTTAAGAAAAAAAGTCAACAGAGCTGAAGAACCTGAACATCTGCGGGTTTGCCCATCTATGTTCATCGCTCATCTCCCTTGCTGTTTGATCTGCGCAGCCCTACATTATGTGCGCATTATTAAGTCTACCAGGTGAGGTCACCTATTTATTTTTTTTTTCTTTTTATCCCCTGGATAAGACCCTATGAGCTCTTTATCATGCCTCAACATATCCCATTGATCATGGAGGAGTGGAAGAGTATTTCAGTGGTTACTGGGAAACTCTAGAGAACTCAATACCAAAGAGCGTTAAGGCAGTACTTGAAAGTAATGCTGGCCACACAAAATATTCTTTAAGCATAATTTGTCCATTTTCACTTAGTGGTGTACTCCCTTTTGTTGCCAGCCATCTTAGATATTACTAGCTGTGTTGTTTTTTTTAGAGGACACACCAAACTTAAACTGTTATACAAGCTGTACACTGACTACTTTACATTGTTTAACAGTGTCAGATCTTCAGTGTTGACTATGAAAAGATATTTACAAAAAATGTGAGGGATGTAATCCCTTTTGTGATATGCTGTATTATCTCTTGATATAGGATTGCTTATTTATGACAACTAGCTTATTACAGCATGTAAAATAATTGTTAAAAATGCATGTCTTACGCATGCTAGGCGAGAATAATAATCACTCGCATTACATACAGAGTGACATATGCAGGACATGTGCATGACACTCTACCCATTTTTCTGGATGAGTATTGGAGCGAGACTAGTGGGAGTGAGGCCTTAAGACTAGAGTTGAGCGGATCGGTCATAATCCGGGTCCAGCGGATCCGGATCGGGTTGCCGTCAAAGTCCGGATCTGATCCGGAATCCGCGGCCATAAAAAAAGAGAGAGAGATCTATCTCCGGGTCCGCTCAACACTACTTAAGACTTGTGTATGACATTCCACCCAATGTATCCTTACTAAAATGCCACATTGCAACAAATTTGATCATCCAGGAGCTGCGCGTTCAGTGGTTAATATTATTACCGTATTTCTCGAATTATTAGACCCGGTTTTCCTCCCAAAAATTTGGGAGGACAATGAGGGGTGCATCTTGTAAGCCAATTGTAGGTTACCGAGAAGTGGTGGAGAATGGTCACAGGAGGCAGGGTTAATGCGTTGGGATGAGCTAAGGGCAGTGCTAGTGCTTGCTGCAAGTGGAGAGGCAGAAGCCATCTTGAAAAATGTTGGCGGTGCGGGCTTCAAACAATGGCGCCCGGAGTCGGTACATACACAGAATGAGCTCTCGGCTCAAGATCTAATCTGTGCACGCACCATTCATCTCCCAGCAGACACCCACCGGTAAGACCCCACCAGATTGCCACTTCAATGAAAATTGATTTTTTTTTTTTTTTTTTTTTTTTTTCTTCAAAGCTTTTCTTACTTTTTCTCTTTTATATAGAAGGCCTGTGAATCTTCTGTGGTGAAGGGTCCGCCATTATGTTCACATTCCATCTCCATGATATCCTGATTAAATTTGTCTCCTCCTTGCTTTTCGCTATCTGCATCATGGTTTTCAGGAAAGTAGTCCAAATGTGAATGTACAAAATGTAACTTCAATTTCATCAGACAACTCAAGGCTTTAAAACGTTTCAGCATGTTCTCCACGTTGGACTTAAAGTTTGGATCTTTGTTGTTACCTAAAAATTTCTTCACAATGTCTTTAAAAGCATGCCAAGGCGTTTTCTCAACAGCTTTCATTTTTGTTTCAAACACGCCATCCTTCATGAGTTTCCGAATATTTGGACCCACAAAAATAACTTCCTTCAGTTTTGCTTTGGACAGTACACAGGTACTTAAAAGCTTGGTACACGTACTTAAAAGCCCCTCTTTCAGCAGATCTTTCACAAACTGCTTCGTCAGACCAATCTTAATGTGGAGCGGTGGCAGGAGAACTTTAGTGGCATGAACTAAACTTTCCACATCTATGTTCTTGTGTCTAGGTTGTAAAGATGTTCCCTTTGGCTAACTTTTTTGGCTTGTGATGAGTCTTATTTACACACAAAGCATGGGTGCTTCGTATATCCTTCTGGACTCCCAAGAAGCAGAGAGAACTATCAGACTCCCACATAATAACTATCCTTTAGCTTTGTAGTCAAGTTGTTTGAGACTGAAGTCTAAATTCTCATATCTTTCCTTCAAGTGTACAGAATGCTCTACAGGCACTAGAGCATACTTGCTGGCATTGTGCAGTAGCGGCTTTCAGACTTTTTTTTTTTTTTTTTTTTTTTTGGGGATAAATCTATAGTTTCCACTCGCTCACATTGTACTCGATGTTAAATTTTTCTGTAAGCCAAGGAATATCACTTCAATACATTAGAATATCGTCTTGAGAAAAGTATAGAAGGAATTCCTTTTCTCTGCTTCTGCACCATGATAAACCGATACAATTACATTTCTAACCAAACTAATGGCAACAAAACCGTCCACCAAAGCCTATGGAGTCTGTTTGTGAAGAACTTTACATAATGGAATTTTTTTTTAATTTTTTGATGGAGTTCAGCAATCAAAGGTATTAAAAAAAAAACAAAAAAACAAAAACCCCCAAACTTTTAGTGCTTTTCTGACAAGGTGAGTGCAGTCTAGAATTTTGACTGCTACAAGTTAGTCCTTGACCATACAGATTCTCTAAATGTTAGCTGTTCAGAGTTTGACAGCTGAGTACACAAACTCAAGACTAGAGATGAGCGAACCGGTCCCGGTTCGGCTCGAGGCCGGTTCGCCGAACGGAGGTCCCGTTCGAGTTCGGCTCGTCGAACGTTCGACGAACCGAACTCGAACTGCATAGGAAACAATGGCAGGCAATCACAAACACAGAAAAACACCTAGAAAACACCCTCAAAGGTGTCCAAAAGGTGACAAACAACTCAAACACATGGGAAAGTGACAAGGACATATACTCATGCGAAAACAAAACAGCTGGACAAGGAAAAAGAGGAGGACACACAGATATATGAGTATATGCAAGGAAACATCGATTCCATTATTGTGCAACTTGAGCCCTGCTCATTTTAGGCTTCCAATCTGGATAAATTGCCTGAGCTCGCCACGTACGCCTTGGGGATCTTGTCGTGTCCTGCAGCCAGCGTTCTCTCGGAACCTGTCTTCAGTGCTGCTGGGGGTCTGTGGGCAGATAAGCACACGTGTCTGTCCACTGACAATGTGGACATGGCTCTCAGAGGACTTTTCTTCCCCTGGGTCAGCCAGGGGACGGGAAAGGCACGCGTATTTTTGAGAGTGCTTCATGCCAAGCATCTTTTTCTTTTTCAAAAGGGGGCATCAACCGATGTCAGTCAAGTGGGGTGTGTGTGGCCCAATTAGTGTCAACGAGGGAGACTGTGGTTGGAGTCCCCTCGCTGTGTTTCTAAAAGAACCAAGATGAACAAGTCATGGCTCTCAGAGGACTTTTCTTCCCCTGGGTCAGCCAGGGGACGGGAAAGCACGCGTATTTTTGAGAGTGCTTCATGCAAAGCATCTTTTTCTTTTTCAAAAGGGGGGTCAACCGATGCCAGTCAAGTGGGGTGTGTGTGGCACAGTTAGTGGCAACGAGGGAGACTGTGGTTGGAGTCCCCTCGCTGTGTTTTACATGCTTTTAGAAGGGCATGACATGGCTTGGAGGTTGACTTTCAGCATCTGCAAACTGTTGGCTACCAAAATGCTGCCTTTCCAACACCTGTGGTTATAGACAATGAGGAACATACTGATGAAGATGAGACGCAGATACCCGATTGGGATGACAACTTAAATATTCGGTCAGGGCAAGAAGAGGCTCGTTCTGAGGGGGAGGGGAGTGCAAACACAACAATTGATGATGAAGTTCTAGATCCCACCTACTGTCAACCCACAGTCAGACACTCGAGGAGGTCAACAGAGGCGGTGGAGGAGGATGCAACCGACGACCAAGTTACCTTGCGCCTTCCTGGACAGTCGGAGCACTGGTAGCACGTCTACAACTGCATCCTCAGCCACCACTCTGCCTCTGAGCATTATTCGGGGTGGATCAACAGGTCGCATGGCCTCTAAGCCTTGCCTAGCCTGGTCCTTTTTTGACATAGAAAAAGATCGCCCAAATTATGTGATCTGTAAAATTTGTCATGGTTCTCTTAGTAGAGCTCAAAACCTCAGCAGTTTGACAACTTCTTCCATGAATCGTCACATGAATAAATATCATATGGCCCGGTGGGAAGCTCACCGTGCTGCAATGCGGCCTAGCGGAGCGAACCATCCACCGCCTGCCCCTTCCAGTGCATCCGCGCGCTCGTCATCTTCTAGGACTGTGGGGACAGCTGTCACACCTGTTTTTCCACCCACAACTTCCACCACTGTAACCGCAACAGGCAGTTTGCTTGGTAGGTCGTCAGTTGGTTTGGAAGGGGAAACAAGTGAGTGTGTACAGCTCTCTCAGACATCGATAGCACCAACGTTGGATGAAGGCAACATCATGTCTCCGCCTGCACTTTCCTCACAAACCTGCATTTTTCCAGGGACACCCTACTCAACACCGTCTACACACAGCAGCCAGATCTCTGTCCCTCAGATGTGGTCAAATAAAAGGCCGCTTCCTGCGACCCATGACAAAGCGAAGAGGTTGACTCTATCCCTCTGTAAGCTGTTGGCTACCGAAATGCTGCCTTTCCGCCTAGTGGACACACAGGATTTTAGAGACATTATGTCTGTCGCTGTGATCCAGTACAAGATGCCCAATCACCACTGCTTCTCCAAGAACAGCATGCCCGCGCTACACCAGCATGTCGCACACAACATCACCACTTCCTTGAGAAACTCTGTGTGCGACAGGGTGCATTTCAACACAGATACTTGGACCAGTAAGCATAGACAGGGTCATTACATGTCACTGACTGGGCACTGGCAAACTATGGTGAGAGATGGAGAAGGGTCTGCTGTCCAAGTCTTGCCGTCCCCACGAGTTGTTTCAATCCTTCTTCTGTATGTATAAGTTAATACACTGCTTCTGCCTCTTCAACCTCGTGTGGGTCCTCCACCTTGGCGCAAACCCTGTGTGGTCAGGCCACCCTTCCTTGTAACTGCGCACAAGGACTACCACACACCTCCTTACTATGCTGGCAGCAGAGCTCAATGCCATCAGGCGGTCAAAGTTTTACTTTGAAATGTATGGGAAATGTGAGTCACACCGCTGAGAAGTTGTGGACGGTTAGCTCTGGATACCGAGTTTCATCAATGGTTGTCTCCACTCAACCAGCAGCCAGGGAAGGCCGGGTGCGACAATGATGCAAACATTGGTGTGGCCCTTCGCTGTGACAATGTGACACACATGGCTTGTGTGGTTCACGTGTTGAACCTGGTTGTCCAGCAATTTTTAAAGCACTATCCTGGACCACATGGCCTTCTGCAGAGAGCATGGTGTAACGCCTTCCTTGATCCACACACTCAGATGGGCTGTTAATGATAGGCTAGAGGGAAGCCACTCACCAAGCAGGACCCCTAGAACCCTGAAACCCTTTAACCCCTATACAGGGATTAGGAATTGCACAGGGCCCAAGGTGATTAATACCTGTGGAAGGCTGCAGTTCCAGAGAATAGTTGTCAGGCAGGGTCAAAACATTAATTGAGGAACAGGAACAGAATGGGACGGCCAGGACTTAATCAGAAAACAAGCAGAGGTGAAATGCGGATCGGCCAACAAGGTACATAAACAGCAAGCAGGAAAAGTAGTCAGGTAACAAGCACACAAAATCATAAAACTGAACTGGGGGTAAAAGTAACCAGAGGTCATAGCTATGTCTGGCAGTGGTCTGCAGACAGGATGGGCATAAAAAAGGGTGTGGTGTCTTCCCATTGGTTGTAGCTGAATGATGGTATTTCATCTGTGAGATACCCACCAGCTACATTCAGCCAGAGATTCTGCATCTGTCAAGGTAATGCAGCCCAGTGGGTGAGCATAACCTGCGTCCACCTGCGCCGCTGGCATCGACTCCTCTCCCATCATCAGCACTATTCATGAAAGGAACACGTTGTCACCTGGCGACCGGAGTACAAATTGACGGAGCGGACTCCGTTGGTGACTTAACAGCCGTGTGCGGCAATGATGCAAACCAGTCTGCGGGCCATCGTCAGGGCAATGTGACACACGTGCCTTGTATGGCTCACGTGTTGAACCGAATTCTCCAGCAATTTTTAAAACACCATCCCGGCCTACATGGCCTTGTGCAGCGGGCACGCTCGCTATGTGCTTACTTCCATCGTGCGCACACAGCAGCTCAACAACTTTCATCACTCCGGAAGTCTTAGGGTCTGGCAGTTAAACGCCGGAAATGCGATGTTCCGACACGCAGGAATTGGAATCTGCACATGTTGCAGCGTGTGTGGCAGCACCGCAGAGCCCTGCTGAAATACGGTATGACATATAGCCTGGGATAACTTGATCAAGAGGTGGTGCAGATCACGCTGCTGGAGTGGTGTCAGATCAAGGACCTATGCACCCTGCTACACAGTTTACAAATGTCGACGAAGATGTTTAGCACTGGCAATGTCATTCTCAGCGTGACAATTCTGGTCATCTACATGATGGAGCACACTGTAATTATTATTCGGAGTCAGGTGTTGGGACAAGAGGAAGTACAGGAGGAGTCATATGCGGAAGGGATAACAAGATCTACGAGGTCCAGATGGTCAGCGGCACCTATACGGCATTCATGGTGAGGGAGAGGGATTAACAAGGGCGCATAGTATCAGCAAAAAGTGTTGATGAAAGTGCAGGAGCCCATGAAGAAATGGAGGAAGAACTGGCGATGGGCATGGAAGACTCAGCAGATGAGTGAGAGCTTGCTCACATTTCGGTTGTGCGAGGTTGTGGGGAGAGGGCAGAGGAAGGAGGCACGATTCTCACCTCTCTGCCACCAACACACCAAGGACTTGGTCCTCCTGGATGCACAAGACACATGAGCGCCTTCTTGCTGCACTACCTACATGACCCTCGGATTGTATGAATTTGAAGTAATCCTGAATACTGGGTTGCCACACTGTTAGATCCCCGGTACAAGACAAAATTTGGCGAACTAATTCCTGCCATAGAAATGGACGCACGTATACAGGAGTATCTTCAGAATGTGGTACGCAATCTTAGATCTACTTTTCCACTAAACACCAGTGCTGCACAGAGTGAATCTCAACGCTTTGTCATGGATAGGAGGAAATGGTCTTTTACTTGTCCACATCGGAGGGACCGAGGGATGGCTGCTGTGCTGAGATGGCGTTGAGTACGGTGTCCCTGCAGAGTTGCACTTTTGGTCATATACCAAAATTAGTTGAAAAAGGACAGATGCTGGTGGAAAGGGGAACAGGTGTGTTGGAAAGGGGAAAAAAGTTTTGGTCCGTGGATTTGGTGGTTAAGCAACAGTAACATTTGCTGAAGAAACACCATCTGTTACAGTGGGACTGGCAGATTTGGATAAAGTGGTATATACTATGTTACCGCTATATAACGAAAATTAATAAGAAAAGAAAGAGAAAGGTATATATCCCCATCAGCAGTCAGTGTCCACCGTGCTCCCAGTTGGAAAAGGAGAGGTTGGCAACTGGAAGGTTTGGTGGAGGATACAGAGCTGTGTGGCTATGAAACTAATAGTAGCCTGAACCGAGTTAGACGCCATTCGGATCTGGAGACTGTGAGCCCTGTTAGCGTCACAGGGTCCACATGCCCACCCAGCCCAGGAACTCCCTGATAACAACACAGGGACCATTGAGTACGCTGACCGTGTGCGTAGGGGCACACCTGTGGACAGCAGGCGCATCAGCAGCAGCAGGCCTGTTAATGCCACTGGGCTGCACAAGCAGGACTGGTAGGACAGGAGCTGGTCTTAACCGTTCTGCGTTACCAACTGTGGTGGTGGCCTGCATCGACACCCTATCCCTGCCTACCTCTGGCCTAAAGCCGCAATGGGTTCAACACATGGAGGTGTGCTCTTTCGTAGCATAATAGAAGACTGCGCACCTCCTTGTTGGCTCCAGCCCCTTTTATAACCTTGGTCCGCCCCAAACCAGGGTGAACCACAATGCACCTCCTGGAGACAAAAGTAAAGTGACACGTCATGAGTGGCATAAGTAGCGTCCTATTTGGAACCGCAACTTCAATGATGACCTCATGGCTGCCATGACCCAAACACCTCACCAGTCATCGTCTGACCATCAATAATGCGGTGACAAGTCATAGGGGTGGGCCTCTGCAAGCCATTTGGGAGGACAGCTGATGCCCTGTGGTCTATATGGGACCCCCACATCAGGGGCAGGGCCCAAGAGTTCATTACCGTACCTAGTCTCTGATGCAGTAAGTTCCTGAGCATGCTCAGTAGCATGAAATACAGTCTCTGAAAAAAGACTATCAGCTTTAGCATGGTGTCTAGGCACAAAACAGGACTTAGACCCGGCACGGAATGCAAGCACCTGTGCAAAGAGGCTTTTCACACTTAGTGTGGGAGCATGCGCTGTATCCCGAAATGAAGACTTAGCGTCAGGAATAACAGTCAGGCTGAGCATACTCACTAGGCGAAACACTGTAATTATGCTGCAGCTGGGGTACATCGGCACACGCATGCGCACTAGCTGCCTCTCCACACTTAGACGAGGAGGGGAAATTGCTCTTGGAGATGCTGTCTATGAACAGAAGGAAAAGCTAAAGGAAGCCTGACTTTCTATCCCTCCGAATTATGAAATGCAGCAATGAATTCCATGAGTTTGCTATAACATTAGCGTAGCAAAATGTGCATGAGGGTGTCATGTAGAGGTGCTATAAATAGCTTGTCACCAGTGGGGCACTAATGGAATACAACAGCCAGTTCTATGATGCCACTAAATGGCAGTATTTTTTGCTATCATTATAGCTTATTAAAAACAGAGCACGAGGTTGTCATGCAGAGGTGCTGCACATAGATTTGCAGTAGTGTGACTAGACAAAAGTCCAATAGCCACGTTTAGGATGCCACTAGGTACACTGAGTGTTTGCTAGTATAATGGCTTAGTTTAAAAAAGTTTGAGTGTGCAATGCAGGCAGACATGCTGCAAATATCTTTCCACTAGTGTGACTGCACAAAAGTAAAATAGCCACGTTTAGGATGCCACTAGGTACACTGTTTGCTAGTATAATGGCTTAGTTATAATGAGTTGGAGTGTGCAGAGGACAGGAGGGTACAGTGCCAGGATTGTGGGGCTCTGGGTAGAGGAAAGGAAGCCTGCCTTTCTATTCCCTCCTAATGGTGAAATGCAGCGACGAAATCCCTGACCTTGGCTACACAGACGCTGGTGCGGTTTTCAGGACCTGTCACCTATGGCTCTGACCCTGCCGGTACGAGCCCTTAAAAGGACTGATAGAAAGTGCTCTCCCTAAGCTGTCTAACGCTGTGTATGGAGCGCATACAGCTGTATCGGCGATAGGACTCAGGAGGACGGAGCTGCGACAGTGATGTCTGACACCAAAGACGCAGAAGAGATAATGGCGTCCTGGAGGAAAATGTCCGGTTTTATAATGCAGGTACATGTGACATGGACATCCTATCACACATGCCGTTGCTTCTCTGGCTAAAAGTCCACTTAGCTGTGTGTGTGTCTGGGATTGGCTGACATGCTGGCCCGCCCCACTACACGCGCGCGCTTTGGGAAGGAAGACAAGGAAAAAAAAAAAAAATGGCGATCGCCATTATAGAAACAGCAGTGATCTGAATGCGCTGTTCCCGCACACTATACACTGAAATGTCATAATAGTGTGAGTCACAGAGTGACTTACACTATTACAGCGGAAACCAAGCTAGGAATTAGCTGTTTTTTTGCTGCTAGAACCGTTCTCGAACGTTTCTAGAACTATCGAGCTTTTGCAAAAAGCTCGAGTTCTAGTTCGATCTAGAACAGGCCCCAAAATCACTCGAGCCTAGAACTGGAGAACCTCGAACCACGAACCGCGCTCAACTCTACTCAAGACCTACGTCCAAGAATATAGCGAATATCCAGTCTCGATGAGTGATCTTGGATAGTGAAGCAAAGTGGAATCCTGACAAAGATCCCCCGGTATTTGGGGCTTTCTCAGTTATGTAATGTTTAGAATGTAGTTTTAAGGGCTATTTTTATTTGGAGTTGTGAAAATACTTCTCACTTGCCTGATGAAGGGGCCTCTAAAAGCTGACAAATATGGCTAATCAATAAAGCTTTCACTCCTAAGGTACTTTTTTTTTTTTTTTTTTTCTTTGGGGAGAACAAAGGTATTTACATGAGATGAAAGGGAATGGTTATGTTATAAAATATAATTATATATATATATATATATATATATATATATATATATATATTATACACACACCCTTTTTTAGTTAAAAAAAAAAAATGTATTAGTACTCTGTCACCAGGTTTTTGCTAGCTCGTCTGCGAGCCGAACAATGTAGGATGAGGGACCATGATTCAATGATTCACACAATGTATCACTTAGTTTACTGGGGGCAGCGATTCTGGCAGAATTCTTGGATGTAGGGCTGACCAGAAAGCTAACCTTGCCCACACAACAGTTCACTGTGTGTACATTGTCTGTTGACAATGAGCTACATATCAAAGGAGGGGGCTTTGTTGGACCTGGGCTTGTCAGTGGCATAACTAGAGTGCAATTGGCGCAAGTGTGAAATTTGCACATTGGTCAGATATATAGGCCCCTATAGTATTTTAATCCTAAAAGTATGAATTGTCCCATTCTGGAAAATGTTCTCATCCTGGTATGTACAGTCATATGAAAAAGTTTGGGCGCCCCTATTAATGTTAACCTTTTTTTCTTTATAACAATTTGGGTTTTTGCAACAGCTATTTCAGTTTCATATAGTAATGGGGAAAGTCTGTCTTCACTGAATGCAGATTTTATCAATAACACCGTGTGCAGAATTATTAGGCAAGTTGTATTTTAGAGGAATATTTTTTTTATTATTGATCAACAACTATGTTCTCAATCAACCCAAAAGACTCATAAATATCAAAGCTTAATATTTATTGGAAGTTGGAGTGGATTTTAAGATTTGGCTATCTTAGGAGGAAATCTGTGCAGGTAACTATTAGGCTATGTGCCCACGCTGCGGAAAATGCGCGGATTTTGCCACGGATTTCTCGCGGAAAAGCTGCGGATTTTCCAGAAATCTGCAGCACAGCTACTCCCCAGCCATTTCTATGGCATTTGGGAAATGCTGTGCCCACGCTGCGGATTTTTCCGCAGCGGAAATCGTGCAGATTTTCGTGCGGAAAAATCTGCAGCATGTCAATTATTGTTGCGGATTTTCGTGCGGATTTTGCCTATTTAATTGAATTTAAAAAAATCGCAAAATCCGCACCTATGACAAGGTGTGGATTCCAGGGGAAAGCTGCAGATTTTGATGCAGAAAAATCCGCAGATACAGAGTCCCGTGGGCACATAGCCTTACTGTGCAGAATTATTAGGCAACTTTAATAAAAACCAAATATATTCCCATCTCACTTGTTTATTTTCACCAGGTAAACCAATATAACTGCACAAAATTTAGAAATATACATTTCTGACATGCAAAAACAAAACCTCCAAAAATTAGTGACCAATATAGCCACCTTTCTTTATGATGATACTCAACAGCCTACCATCCATAGTTGCTTTATCTGTTTACGATCAACATTGCGTGCAGCAGCCACCACAACCTCCCAGACACTGTTCCCAGAGGTGTACTGTTTTTTCCCCTCCCTGTAGATCTCACATTTTATGAGGAACCACAGATTCTCTATGGGGTTCATATCAGGTGAACAAGGGGGCCATGTCTTTATTTTTTCATCTTTTAGACCTTTACTGGCCAGCCACGCTGTGGAGTAGTTGGCTGCATGTGATGGAGCATTGTCCTGCATGAAAAATTTGGGCTTTTCAGAGCCTGTCAAATCTCTCTTCTGACCCATTTTGCCAAAGGACCGGAAGTTGCCTAATAATTAAGCACACCTTTTTATATAGGGTGTTGATGTCATTACACCACACACACCCTCATTACAGAGATGCACATCACCTGATTTAATTAATTGGTAGTTGTCTCTCAAGCCTATACAGCTTGGAGTAGGACAACATGTATAAAAAGTATCATGTGATCAAAATACTCATTTGTCTAATATTCTGCACACAGTGTAAAGAACAGATCAATCCAGAAGGAGAAAGACGCAGATTGCTCTGATAAAATAAATTACAAACTTTCGTATTTTCATGTGTATTATTGACTAATGAAAGAAGTGGAGTTGTGGACTGATGTACTGTAGTTGAAAATCTGAGATTGGAATAACTTGTTAATCATATACCACGTTTTAGCAGCTTGCCGGTATGTAGAGCATGTTGGGTTGTTGGCCACTTCACAAGCTGAGGGTTTGTGCCAAGATTGACTCCTACCACCTACCTCCGAGGCTACATAAGTCTGATTTCTGAAGGTCCTGAAGTTGGAACTGCAGCAATTGTGAGAATAATTCTATTTGACATGTAATATTGAAGTGTGATTTGGAGCCAAAGGTGGCTGTGATGTTTGTAGGCGAGGTCAGAACATGCTCTTTATTGTAGTGTCCAACTATTGCTTTTCAGTTATTTCAGTCAAGGGCCTGCGCTGCCTGAACTGTTGTGTTTTTTTGTTGAGCACTACAATTTGCAGCCTTTTCATTGAAAGTGCCAATTTTAGGGCTACATTCCCTAGATGAGCTTTTGGATGGGTTTTTGATGATGCAGATTATCATCCACATTTCTGCACCTATGAACCAAAGTAAATTCGGCTACTTCCGTTTTTGTGTGTGTGTGTGTGTGTGTGTGTGTTTTTTTGCGCTATGGTTTTGTCTTTTTTTTTTTCATATGTCATAGATAATCATGTGTGGCTAAAATGGGTTTGTAGTGCTTTTCTGCATAGGAAATGCACCAAAAGCTTGTGTGTTTTGTGTGTGGGTTTTTTTTTTTTTTCTTTTTCTGTTAATGCAATGATATGACAAAAATCTGAATAGAAAACTCAGCGTAATCCACAAGATAAACTGACATGTTGCAGAATTGAAATACACACACCCCAGGTCAGTTTACGCAGTGTAAAAAGTTCACAAAAAAAACCTCATCCTGGGCACAAAAATCCAATCCCCCGAAATCATTTTTTTTTTTTTTTTTTTTCATAAAAAATGCTCAAACTCACAGTATGACCAACAAAGTGCATTTTCCATTGAAATAAATAGGAAGCGTATTTTATACCACATTTCAAGTGTATTTTGGAGCAGATCCACTTCAAAATCCACCTATAAATCTCAATGTGAACATGTCCGAAGTTAAATGTCCAAGAAATGCCATTTGAAGCACATTAATGGACAACTGCTTTTATTTCTTTAAAGGGAACCAATCACCAGGATTTTTGTATGTAACCTGGTGCCAGTGCTATACTGGCACGATCAGGCTGATTCTATACATACCTGTAGTGGTCAGCTCGGATGTTTAGGCTTTGAAATCCAAAAAAGTAAAGTTTACAAAATTTATCTGCTTGTTGAGTGACAGCAGCTGAGGATCAGATAACTCTGAATACCCCCCAGATATTATCCCCTCCCTCTGTTAGAATTAGCATAAGTATTATACAAAAGATTTACTTTGTCTCTTGCAGGACCTGTATGAGGTCATACCCATGTGACCTGGTATCCAGCTTTGTTGGCTGAGACCCCGCCCCTCTGGTCACATGGGTATGTCCTCAGCACAGGTCCTGCAAGAGACAAAGTAAATAGAATTAGCATAAACATTATACAAACTAACAGAGGGAGGGGATAATTATAAATACCCCCCAGATATTATCTGATCCACAGCTGCTGTCACTCAAGAAGCTGATGATTTTATAAACTTTACTTTCTTAGATTTCAAAACCTAAACATCCGAGCTGACCACTACAGGTATGTATAGAATCTGCCTGATAGTGCCAGTATAGCACTGGCTTTAGGTTATATACGAAAATCCTGGTGATTGGTTCCCTTTAATTGACCCCTCTATTGCCAATTAACATGTGTAGTTTGTGATTCTGCAATTTCCAGGGCTTCTTAAGTCCCTTACCTGTGCGTATGAGAATCTTACTCCAGATCTCATAGACTTGCATTGAGAAAGTCACCTCCAGTCCACACAGAACTGTTTGAGCTGGCAGGTCTTGATTTATTGTCATGTAAAGCAGGAGAAGACCAGACCGACTCAGAAAACAGCACAATACATTGTGTGGTAAGTATATTAATGTGCTGCGTACACACTCTAAACCTTACTTATTGGTAACAGAGGGGGCTATAACCCCCCCCCCACCACCACCACCACCACCACCACTACTACCACCACCACCAGAGCGGTCTAACAATATTTGATCAGCGTAACTTGTATATACTGTTTTGGGTTTTTTTTTTGTTTTTTTTTTTTGTTTTATTTTTAACATTAACCCATTTAACTTAATTTAACCCATCATTGTTTGTACGTGGATCCCATCATTGTTTGTACATGGATCCTTTCACGTGTGCTGTGCAGAAGCCATCTGTTATATTGATAGAACTGCCGTATATCCTTACAATAGTCAGGCCAGACGCTGCCTGGGGGAGGATTACGGCAGTATATGGCTGCATTTCCAGCAAGTGACAACGTAATATCTGTGCGTGCTGCTTTGTTGTAGATGCATGTTCTCAGAGCTTTTCTATGTATGATAATGTAATGGTGACTTATACTTGCTGATTTACGTGTCCTTATTATTCATATTATTAATTTTCTTTTTTTTCTTTTTAGGAAGGCTTTGAAGATGCATTTGAAAACATCCCGGTGTAAGTAACCTATGTTTTAAATGTTTCCTTGTCAGCCAAGCTTTCGATATAGTCTGCAAGCTACTTACACCTATTATTCCACATTGGCTACACTACTCACAAAAAAGGTAGAAATATTTGGCTTAAAAGTAGAAGCATGTAATGGTGATTTTCTACATCTCAAGCAATTAATTGAAACAAAAGCAACTAAAAGTGGTGGGTATAACCCCCCCCCCCACCGAAAAAAAAAAAATCAATATCTCAAACTTGTCAAGTGACCTTGAGCATCAGTTACAGCTTGACAACATCTCATACTGTTAACAGGTGGAGTTACTGTTTGCTGAGGCATGTCATCCCACTCTTTTAGAAGAACGGCTTTCAGGTCTTTGAGGGTCTGGGGTACAGAGGTACAAGCGTCTACACGGCAACTAAATTTTCTGTGGGATTTAGGTCTGGAGTGCAAGCTGACCACTCTATTTGAGGTACCCCAATCTTCAGCAGTCATTCCTTAATAATGCGACCACTATGAGCTGTAGCATTGTCATCCATAAAGATGACATTAGGCCTGAGCTGTTCATATAGAGGCACAATGGATTAATATTATTGTAGTAGGGGCTTGTCAAGTGACAAAAGTGGCTGATGTATAGCGTTCTCTTTTTCGTCTAGAACATCATTGGCGGCCATAATTTCTGCTCAGAATGAATTGATTTTCAGCAGTGAACAGCTCTGAGGCTCATTGGTTCCTCATCCAGCATAAATGCTCCATGCCCATGCAAGACTCTGGTGGAGGGAACAGGTTCCCTTAAAGGTCATCTGCTGAATTTCTAAACTAACTTAACATGGACAAAACAGAATTCATCATCTTTCCCCTATCTCACTCAACACGCCCAACAGACCTATCATCATTGTCAATGGGTGCTCACTTTCCCCAGTCCCGCAAGCTCGATGCCTTGGAGTAACCCCTGACTCTGCTCTCTCCTGTAAGCAACATATCAAAGCCCTTTCCACTTCCTGCCAAGTCAAATTCTAAAATATTTCCCAGATCCATACATTTCGTTCCCAAGACTCTGCAAAAATACTAGTACATGGCCTCATAATCTTCCGCCTCGACTGCTGAAACCTCTTTCTCTGTGGCCTCCTTTCTAACACTCTTGCAATCCTCAAATATATCCTAAACTCTGGTGCTTTTACTAATCCACTTGCCCCTCTGCTATTCCCCTGTCCTCTTCACTTTGCCAATCCCTTCACTGGCTTTTCTTTCCCAAAAGTCTCCAGTTCAAAACCATAACATACAAAGCCATCCACAACCTTTCTTCGCCATACATATGGGACCTAGTATCCTGGTACCAATCTGGACGCAATCTCCGATCCTCATAAGATCTACTTCTCTACTCCCCGCTTATCTCTTCTCACAATCGCATACAAGATTTCTCCCATGCTTCCCTTTATTCTCTGGAATGCTGTACCCCAACATATCTGACTCTCGCCTACCATGAAAACTGAAAACCTTAAAGGAACCTGAAGACCTACCTCTTCCAACAAGCCTAATATACTAATATACCGCTGCATGACCAGCTCTACCCTCATTTACTATATCCTTACCCATGGCCTATAGACTGTGGGCTCTCGCGGGTAGGGTCCTGTTTCCTCCTATAACAGTCTGTTACTGTGCATGATAAATGTATTTGTTTTTATCATGTATACCCTTTTTCACATGTAAAGTGCCATGGAATAAATAGAGTAATAATAATTATTTGCTGTCACACAAACCACGCTAATCTAAACTGTTTTGAATGGTCTGACATGATACTTAGGTGCCTCTTGCCTCACTTAACTGTGCCTGGAGTTGTGTGGCATTCATCACTGGTTCTGAAAGGCATTGTTGTCAATGAAGCAGTCAACCAAGTGAGATGTGGCCAAAGGACATCAATTTCTATGCCTTTCTGTGACTCCTCCAGTCTCTCTGTATCCCTGTTGCAACCTGCTGACGACACTCTGACACTCTAAGCTTAGTGGCCACTTCTGTCTCAGAATATCCTGCTTGAAGTCTTGCAATGGAGAGGCACTGTTGATCAATTGTTAGGCGTAGTCTTGGTCTGATGATGTCAAAATGTGAACAGCAGGATGAGGACTGTTTTAAATACCGATTCTAATTGATCCATGAATCGTCCAATAAATTTTGGCGTCTAAAAACCAGTTGTAAATTTTGTCATTAAGCGCCTTGTGAGAACAGCAAGTTTTTCAAAAAGTACTGAAACATTGAGCAGTTAGACATGTGCATTCAGAAGTTGTTAAGGTCACATTAAGTTCTTCTGAACAAGTTAGCGTGCATTTTAGGATCATCCTGAAATTTCACCTGAAAGCCAAATATCCTTATACCTTTTTCTGAGTAGTATAAGTGTAACCAACTGGTATGACTTTAAATAAAAAAAAAAGTGACATACTTTTCAAATTTTATTCCCACCTGCATTTGGCTTTTTGCATACTTTTCTGGAGAAAAGTCATGCAGCTTTAACTAAAATAATGGATACCATGATTGAACTGTTGGTCCATCATATGTTAGATCCACGATAATATCTTTCCTGTTTTCTGCCCTTATGGCAGAATATAAAAACAGAAATGTTAAGTGAGGATGTGAAATTAGCCTATTGGACTGCCATTATGACTAGAGATGGGTGAACCCGCAGATGTTTGGGTTCAGCGTGTTCGGCTAGACTTTCAAAAGAAATATACCGAAATACTCAAAGAGCAGTGGGGAGAAAAAAAAAAAAATCTCGTGTGTGTGTGTGTGTGTGTGTATGTATGTGTTTTAATTTTCCAAAGTCACAAAATTCCACTACGCTTGCAAATCAATTTCCCCACCAAACTTGCAGAGAAGGCCCTGTACAGCAGCTTTTCCTGGTACTGACATCTAGTGACCGAAAAGGTTGTACTGCAGACTTGGCATTGTGGATGCATCGGGAAGTACTGATGCCAACTGACAGAACTAATCTGCCTGCTGTGCATCATTTGCATATTTTGGGTAAGTTGTTCTGCCTCATAAAGAAAAGAAAAGCTGTTTTTGGAACAACCTGTTTACAATTGCATATATGGGTGAAATAAGTATTGAATACGTCACCAATTACGTCACCAATTTTCTAAGTAAATACAGTGCCTTGTGAAAGTATTCGGCCCCCTTTTAATTTTTTAACCTTTTCCCACATTTCAGGCTTTAAACATAAAGATAAAAAAAAAAAAATTATGGTGAAGAATCAACAACAAGTGGGACACAATTGTGAAGTTCAACGAAATGTATTGCTTGTTTTAAACTTTTATAAAAAAGAATAAACTGAAAATTGGGGCATGCAATATTTTTCGGCCCCTTTAAGTTACTACTGTCTCCCAAGGTTCAGTTCTTGGGCCCCTGCTGTTCTCCATCTACACCTTCGGCCTGGGACAGCTCATAGAGTCCCACAGCTTTCAGTATCATCTCTATGCTGATGACACACAGATCTACCTCTCTGGACCTGACATTACCTCTCTACTAACCAAAATTCCACAATGTCTGTCTGCTATTTCATCCTTCTTCTCTGCGCGATTCCTAAAGCTTAACATGGAGAAAACAGAATTTATTCTTGGCTCCTCCTCACTCAACTCCTCCAACAAGCCTTTCTATCAAACTTGATGGTTGCTCACTCTCCCCCGTCTCACAAGCTCGTTGCCTTTGAGTAACCCTCGACTCTGCTCTATCCTTCAAGCCACACATCCAAGCCCTCTTGCAGACTACAACTCAAAAATATATCCCGGATCCGTGCTTTCCTTAACCAAGAATCAGCAAAAAACATTAGTGCATACCCTCATCATCTCCCGCCTCGACTACTGCAACCTCCTGCTCTCTGGCCTCCTTTCCAACACTCTTGCACCCCTCCAATCTATCCTAAACTCTGCGGCCCGTTTAATCCACCTCTCCCCTCGCTATTCCCCAGCCTCGCCACTCTGCCAATCCCTCCACTGGCTTCCCATCGCCCAACGACTCCAGTTCAAAACATTAACCATGACATACAAAGCCATCCACAACCTGTCTCCTCCTTGCATCTGTGACCTAGTCTCCCGGTACCTACCTGCACGCAACCTCAGATCCTCACAAGATCTCCTTCTCAATTCCTCTCTTATCTCCTCTTCCCACAATCGCGTACAAGATTTCTCCCTTGCCTCCCCCATACTCTGGAACACTCTACCTCAGCATATGAGACTCTCCCCTACCGTGGAAAGCTTCAAGAGGAACCTCAAGACCCATCTCTTCCAACAAGCCTACAACCTACAATAACCCTCAGTCCAGTACACCACTGCGCAACCAGCTCTGTCCTCACCTATTGTACCATCACCCATTCCCTGTAGACGGAGCCCTCGCGGGCAGGGTCATCTCTCCTCTTATACCAGTCTGTTTTGTATTGTTAATGATTGTTGTACGTATACCCTCTTTCACTTGTAAAGCGCAATGGAATAAATGGTGCTATAATAATAATAATAATAATAATAATAATAATGCACTCAACCTCCATGGCCAGTGTGCAGGCTCACCACGCAAAACTCCATTGCTGGACAAAATGCTTGTTCAAGCATGTTTAAAGTTTGCGCAACAACATTTAGACAAGCCTGTGAAATATTGGGACAATATGGTCTGGTCAGATAAGACCAAACTTGAAAACCCCATACCAGCAGTGAAGTTGGAATGTGGTAATATCATGGTGTAGGCCTGTTTTTCAGCATTCAGCACTTGGAAACTTCCTTTAATTGAAAGGAGGAGTGGACAAATGTACCGAGAAATTCTTGATAAAAAAAAAATGTGCTGCAATCTACTAGGATGATTAAGATGGAACGAGGGTGGACATTTCGGTAAGACCATAATCCCAAACTTCCTGCCAAGGAAACTCTCTCAATGGTTTTCAGAGACAGAAAAAGCTGCTAGAATGGCTGGGCCAATCTCCTATCCTGAATTCAATAGAAGATGTATGGAAGGATCTAAAGCTCTGAGTTGATATAAGGAGCCCACAGAATCTCCAGGATTTGAAGACAATGTGGAAGAATGGGCTAAAATCACACTAGAGCAATGTATGCAACTAATTTTTCCATACAGGACGTGTCTTGAAGCTATCATCAACAAAGGCTTTTGTACAAAGTATTAAATTTTCAATAATCATATTCAATACTTTTCCCTGTCATTTCTCATTATTACACATAACTTAAAGGGAACTTGTCGTCAGGGTTTTCGCTTTATAATCTGTGGCCACCACCAGTAAGCTTTTATATACAGTATTCTATAAGACACTATAGCTTTGGCCAGGGTGCTCTGTATAAGATAAAAAAAGATCTTTTCTTGTTTACTTGTAGAGAGGCTGGGTCCAATGGGCGTTGTTGGTCTCTGGTCCGGCACCTCCTATCTTCTTGCGATTACCGTCCTCCTTCATAGCTCTGTATGGATGACTTGACATGTGTCAGCCACATAAAGGCCTCCATTGCACTCTTGCACATGCGTACTTTGCTCTGCCCTGCTGAGAGCAGACCAAAATACGGCAAATCACAGGCACGGGGAAAGTTCAAAGACCACATGTGCACTATAATACTTTGATCTGCCCTCCAGCAGGGCAGATAAAAGTGCGTTGGCCCAGGAGAGCAATGGCGGCCTTTTGTATGGATGATTTGGGATGCGTCATCAACATGGAGCTGGGAAGGAGAACAGCGACTGCACAGGATAGAGGAGGTGCTGGATCTGGAACCCAACTGCCCTGCAGGGGAGTACATTAAAGGTGTTTTTTAAATTATACAGAGCGACCTGGGCTCTTCTATACAGTATTCTGGAATGCTGTACACTGTGTGCAGAATTATTAGGCAAGTTGTATTTTAGAGGATTTTTTTTTATTGATCAACAACTATGTTCTCACTCAACCCAAAAGACTCATAAATATCAACGCTTCATACTTTTGGAGGTTGGAGTTTTTTTGTTTTTTTTTTTTTTAGTTTTTAGATTTGGCTATCTTAGGAGGATATCTGTGCAGGTAACTATTACTGTGCAGAATTACTAGGTAACTTAATAATAAACATATTTCCATCTCGCTTGTTTATTGTCACCAAGTAAACCAATATAACTGCACAAAATTTAGAAATAAACATTTCTGACATGTAAAAACAAAACCCCAACAAATGAGTGATATATATATATATATATATATATATATATATATATATATATATATATATATATATATATATATATATATATATATATATATATATATATATATATATATATATATATATATAATTTTTCTTTGATTACACTCAACAGCCTACCATCCATAGATAATGTCAGTTGCTTGATCTGTTTATGATCAACATTGCGTGCAGCAGCCACCACAGCTTCCCAGACACTGTTCCGAGAGGTGTACTGTTTCCCTCCCTGTAGATCTCACATTTTATGAGGGACCACAGGTTCTCTATGGTATTCAGATCAAGTGAACAAGGGGGTCATGTCATTATTTTGTCATCTTTTAGACCTTTAATGGCCAGCCATGCTGTGGAGTAGTTTGCATGTGATGGAGTATTGTCCTGCATGAAAATGTTTTTCTTGAACAATACCAACTTCTTCCTGTACCACTGATTGAAGAAGTTGTCTTCCAGAAACTGGCAGTAGGTCTGGGAGTCGAGCTTCACTCCATCCTCAACCCGAAAAGGTCCCACAAGTTCATCTTTGATACCAGCCCATACCAGTACTCCACCTCCACATTGCTGGCATCTGAGTCGGAGTGGAGCTCTCTGCCCTTTACTGATCCAGCCTCTGGCCCATCCATCTGGCCCATCAAGAGTCACTCGCTGTCATTTCATCAGTCCATAAAACCTTTGAAAAATCAGTCTTAAGATATTTCTTGGCCTAGTCTTTATGTTTTATCTTATGTTTCTTGTTCAAAGGTGGTCGTTTTTCAGCCTTTCTTACCTTGGCCATGTCCCTGAGTATGGCACACCTTGTGCTTTTTGATACTCCAGTAATATTGCAGCTCTGAAATATGGCCAAACTGGTAGCAAATGGCATCTTTGCAGCTTCACGCTTGATTTTGCTCAATTCATGGGCAGTTATTTTGTTCCTTTTTTTGCCCAACACGCTTCTTGCGACCCTGTTGGCTATTTGCCATGAAACGCTTGATTGTTCGGTGATCACACTTCAAAAGTTTGGCAATTTCAAGACTGCTGCATCCCTGTGCAAGACCTCACAATTTTTGACTTTTCAGAGCCCATCAAATTTCTCTTCTGGCCCATTTTGCCAAAGGAAAGCAAGTTGCCTAATTAATTAAGCACACCTTTTTTTTATATAGGGTGTTAATGTCATTACACCACACCCCTCCTCATTACAGAGGTGCACATCACCTGATTTTACTTAATTGATAGTTGGCTCTCAAGCCTATACAGCTTGGAGTAGGACAACATGTATAAAAAGTATCATGTGATCAAAATACTCCTTTGCCTAATAATTCTGCACACCGTGTATATAAGGGCTGACTGGTGCTGGCCGCAGCTCATAAGGGAAATTCCTGGTGACAGGTTCCTTTTACTTTATGGACATTTATGGTCTGAATTCTGTGTGGCTTGGATGGGTTGTTACAGCCTTTCTATACAGAAATATATTTAGATTTTTTTTTTTTTTTCTCCTTCATGTGACTCCTAAAAACTTAAGTGTATTTTATTGGGATTCTATCCGATAAGCCATCATTAAGTAGTAAGTATTTGTGAAGTAAGTGATGCATGGTTTTGTAGTTATTTTAAAAATAAAAATGTGCAAATTGTGATGTGAATTTGTATTCCACCCACCTGAGTGAATACTTTTGTAGGACCACCTTTCATTATAGTTACTAAGGTATGTCACTACCAGCTTTGGACATACATGTTCTACAGAACTTTTGTCCATGCTGCTTTGCCAAATAACTTTAGCTCAGCGAGATGGATGGAGAGTCTGTGAACAGCAATTTTCAAGTCTTGTGACAGATTCTGAATAGGATTTTGGTCTGGACTTTGACTGGGTCATTCACACACATGAATATTTGTTTATCTTTTATCTTTATCTGAACCATCCATTGTAGCTCTGGCAGTAAATTTAGAATCTTTGTACTACAGGAAAGTGAATCTATGCCCCAGTCTCAAGTTTGTGTGTGGTTTTTTTTTTTTTTTTTTATTTTTTTTTTTTGTTTGCAGCCCCTAACAGATTTTCCTTCACGATTGCCCTGTATTTAGCTCCATCCATCAACTGTCTAACTAGCTTCTCTGTCCCTGGTGAAGAAAATCATCCTCATGGCATGATGCTTCCACCACCATTGACGGTGGGGATGATGTTTTCACTGTGATGTGCAGTGTTAGTTTTGTGCCGCAGAAAGCATTTTGCATTTAGCCCAAAAAGTCTTACTTTTGTCTTATGTGACCAGAGCACTTTCTTCTACATGTTTGCTGTGTACTCTACATGACTTTTTCTGAGACACCCTTAACTTCAATTTGCGATGGCACAACTCCTTTATCGAACTTGATCCTATGAGGGTTCTTGCCGTATGTAATATAATGGAGAATATTAAAATGGCACACATCTTGTCAAGCCCCTTTTTGTATTTCTTTACTGCAATGGACGATAAAACTTTTATTATGTCAAAGATTGCGCAAGAGGCTGAAGTATAATATTTGTTGAATAGCCTAATTCTTCTTTTTATTCACCCATAAGAGCATGTTTACAATAAGCAGACTTGTAGAAATGTTTGCACATAAAAATCCAGCTCATACAACTGAATTATGTAAGTGGCTCTTGATTATATCGAAAGCGTTGGAGATATAAAAAAAAATGTAGTGGATTTTTTGTTACATTTTTATCATGTAGACACATCCCAATGATAAAGTATAACATTTATCATATGCTGTCTAAAAGTGTCCCTCCCTCCTCCCCTGCAATCATAAAGAATGTAATTATACCATTTAGTAAAAACGCATACTCCTATCACTGCACGGGCTCCTGGAATATCTCCATGTATACTTGGGGAATATAGTTAGCAGTGGCTTTAGTGTTTCTTCATGAAGTTTGCTGACATGTCCAATAAATAGAAGATCAATGCTTCTTCGTCAGCCTTTCGCGGGATGACTTCCAGCGCCTTATGACCATAATATGAATGTATAGTGTTTTCATTACATGGTGGTAGATTCTCCTCCATTCCTTTCGGTCTTCTCGTGTGGATACTGCAGATATCTAAGCTCCAGCATACTGTGTGACATGTAGTCGCAGTGATGGATTAGAATTCGGCTGCATCACAGATTGGTAAAATCTCCCAGCATCCCTCCTGAGCACAGAAGAGCGAGCATCATCCGGCGGACCAGCATCGACCCACTGCTAATTTATTTGACATTTCTTTTAAATGCGGTGATGGGGAGCCCCTGCCAGGCCAGCTGCTACCTGGTGAACTTTGCTGCGCCTTCTTTTCTCCTTGATGACTAATTGATTGCTACCCGATGAGTACATGTGCGTATCATGTAGTGATAGATGTATATTTCCATAGTATACATGTCCTGTTATAAGCGGTATATTTCCATCTGGTAAGCAAGAAGGATTTTGCTGCATATTTTGGGATTGCTGTTTTGCCTGCAGATTTCGCCCTGTGAGTATAGCACCTTCTTCTGCATTGCTGCAATTTTGACATTGTGTAGCTGGCTCCTATACATCTATTGCTTGCACCCTTCTGTTTCACCTTGGTTTTGTACAATATCATTGTATTGGAAAGCTCAATAACTGTATGTACTTCTTTATTTTCTTGGCTGCAGCATTTCACTGTTTACTCGTCTATAGTTACTGTATTGTCCTGGAAGCTAGCCATGCTACAGAGCCTGGCAGGTCATCTGGAGCATCCGCATTGCCTCCATGTTCCCTCCCTCTGCATGCAGTCTCATCGGGGACCTTTTTATTATTGTCCTGTATGCTTCTTCTTGTACTTGGTTAGTGGGGGAGGGATGGAAAATGTGTTCTTGCCTTTGTTACAGAAGGCTGCTCTAGCAGGCGGCTTCTATTTGTGGGGTCAAACCACTGAAAATGCAAGATTAGCATGTTTGTGGTGACTGGCACAGTAAGAGTTAATGGCCCAGGCTTCCCGAGGCTCATGTGTCGCAGTATTGGGAACATCTTGACCTCTTCGGGATGTAACTTTCTGTATCCCTTTCTATTATTAAGCCTCTTTCCTTTCTGGATAAATATAGATATGGACTCTAGAGGGGGATGTGATGTGAGAAGTTTCGTAATGCAGAAGGGGAAGCTCCCTTTCTATATTTGACATGGCAGATAATCCGTACATGCATGCAGTCTGATTATGATCTGCAGTTTTCTGTTAGATTTACCCCTTCAGGACCAGCCGTGGTTTGCATTATATCAAGTTTTTTTTATGAACTGTAAAATTCCTGATTTTTATAATTTTCACACAAATCTATAAAGCCCAGTTTGCATGTTCCATATATGATTCTGTGTTAAATCCCCCAACAACCCAAGCGAAGTTTCTGCAGCCTCATTCTCATGTACCAGAAAGAAAAAATGGACAAACCTTGGGAGAATCTGATGGTAGAGTACATGGCATACTAGTAAGGCCCATCTGCTCATCCACGGCAGAAATGGTCAGCCTTGGATTTCTGCCACAGATCCTTTCCTAAATACATGTTGGATTTGATCTAGGAACATATCCTTATTCTGCCAGATTCAGTTTGGAAATTCTGGCTAAACAGCCCATCTCAGATTAGCCACACTCAATGGGTTAATCCTCGCGCAGATAAAGAAAGGTGCTGGGCTGCATGGGCGCTGCACTACTTCATCAAGGAGACTATGTGGATGTGACTTCAGGTGGAGTGCATAACACTTACTGGTTCCTTCAGGCTGGTGTCCATCACCCCACTGGCAGTCGCCGTTGTAGAAAGTCAGTAACACACAACACAAGCGTTGGCTTGTCATTGACTTTTTTTTTTATTCTTTAAACAGTTATGACAGTCATGGCATTCGTTTCCTTCCTTCCTTTGTGTGGGGTACGGCTCCGTGACCTGTTCCCCCACCCCCACCATCTTTGGGTCTCACCTTCAAACTGCGGCTCTGTCTCCTTCCCCCTAACTGTTTACCTTTTGTCCGATTCTGGGTCTTGACTGGTATGTAGGCATATGATTCTCTAAGCTCGTTGGGGAGAGCTGCAGGCTCCGGCTCTCTCGAGGTTACGTTACGGTTCCCCGGCTGGCCCTAGTACTGAAACAACATTTTCTCACACTAGAACCCTATTCTTTACTGGTCCCCGCACAAGCATTCCCTCCTGTTCTTTCCCGCCATCTGCCACTCCTCCCTTGCACTACCTTAACCCTATCTTGTCTAACATCTCATCTAAAAATTGATTTGCTACAAGATGGCTGCCGTTGGTACAAACATGTACATCCTATAATATTCAACTGTTTATAAAACCTAGTACATGCCTACTGTGGGGTGTGCTCCCTTCTACACAGATTTGCCCACCTGCGACAGAAATTTGTCAGTTGGCCTTAGGATTTCTGCTGTAGATCCACCGGTAATGTAAGGACAGGCATACAGAGGGTCCCTAAAAGTAAGGCGGCCCAATAAGTTAGGGGAGCCTTTTCCACCTCCAAACCTGCAAGCAGCTTCAGTCACAAACACAAAAAGGTGCCTTATCCTGGACTATTAGTGCAAAGGATCTATATACTGTTGTTGCATAAAGGCCTTCTGTTTGTGTCCTCCTTTTTATCCTGTACACAGGTTCTGTAGCTACCTTGCCTGAAGTTTAATCATCTCAAATGATCTATAATTTAATGTCGTCACTGAGCCTAAAAGACCCTTGAAATCGCAATGTATGTAACGCATTCACATGCTACTTAGCGTACAGTGTATATAGTTATGTTCTCAATATAAAGATATACCACTTCCTAATATGTTTTTTTATCAGTTTGGCCTCGTTCACACACACGTGTTTTAAACGCCTACGTGAATAAAATTGCATCGGTGTCCTCAGTATTTTGGATCTGTGTCCATTTTTACCATCAATGTGTCATCCATGTTTTTCATGGATGAATAATTCAATGACGAAGCTTCTCCTATAGTTTGCAATGTTAGAGATTGAAATAAGCCATTCAGCCAGCCCCTGACACAGGAAAGGCTCTTTTGGGCACTTTTAGAAATCTAAATTAATATTATTATAAAGCTTCTTCAAAATTAGGAGATAGTTGCCCATTTTGCCTCTGAAGAATGAAAGTTGTAATCTGATTAGGTAGAATATGCACTTAATTTATACTATAACCCCACCATGACATGTGACATAAGTTTACGTCATGGTCGGAAAGGAAATAAAATGATGACTTAAGACGGTGTGCGCATGCTTCGTTTTTTGTTACGTTTTTGGTGTAGTTTGTTGCCCAAAACTGTGTGTCTTTCACTATCCCAGCAAAGTCTGAGTTTTTTTTTTTTTTGCCTGCAGTTTTGGGCAAACTGCAATATGTCACTTATTAATTTTTTTTTTTTTTTTTTTTTTTGGCAAGCTCTTCCAGCTATTGATTTCAAAGAGCAGCAAAAACCCGTTGTTGTTGTTTTTTTTTTGTTTTTATTTTTGTTGCGTTTTCTGGCACAAGTTGTGTTTTGTGGGTGTTTTTTTTTTTTTTTTTTTTTTTGCCAGAAGGTGCAGTTTTGTTAACAAACTGCAGAGTGCGGACATAGTCTAGAGGCCGCTTTACACGCTGCGACATCGCTCAAGCGATATAGTTGGAGTCACGGAATTTGTGACGCATATCCGGTCGCTTTAGCGATGTCTTTGCGTGTGACACCTATGAGCGATTTTGAATCGTCGCAAAAACGGTTAAAATCGCTCATCGGTGACATGCAGTCGCTCCTGCGGCAGCACACATGTGTGACACCGCAGGAACGAGGAACTTCACCTTCCCTGCGGCCGCCGGCAATGTGGAAGGAAGGAGGTGGGCGGGATGTTACGTCCCGCTCATCTCCGCCCCTCCCCTTCTATTGGGCGGTGGTTCGGTGACGCTGCTCTGGCGCTGAACGAACTGCCCCCTTAGAAAGGAGGCAGTTCGCCGGTCACAGCGACGTTGCTAGGCAGGTAAGTAGTGTGACGGGTCCGCGCGATGTTGTGCGCCACGAGCAGGTGATTTTGCCTGCGTCGCACAACCGATGGGGGCAGGTACGCACGCTAGCTATATCGGTCATGATATCGCAGCGCGTAAAGCGGCCTTAAATGTACATAATGGCGATCATGACTGCCAAAGGCTGTGCCCGCACGATTGACGCCGGGAGCTCAGTGTGAATTATATCCGAGCTCTGGTTGTCATATCCAGGGACTTTTCCTGTGCCACTCCTGGCTGTTTAACCCTCTAAATCAGTGTTTCTCAACTCCCAGTCCTCAAGACCCATCAACAGATCATGTTTTCAGGTTTTCCTCAATATTAGACAAGGAATAATTCCATCACCTGTGCAACATTAATGAAAGCCTGAAAACCTGATTGAGGAAAACCTGACAACATGATCTGTTGGTGGGTCTTGAGGACTGGAGTTGAGAAACACTGCTCTAAATGCTATTTGATGTAGCGATCACAGAATGTAGGAGGCTAGAAGAGGTAGTGTGTGCCCTCTCCCACCCGATCAGGACCCCCACAACGTGATAACAGGGTCTTGATCATTTTCATGGCAACCTGACGACCTCCTGGTCAGCTATCTACGGCAAGCCTATTAGACTATGTCAGGAGCAGAACTGAGAGTGCAGAACTGATATATAATGTTTTGCTATGCATGTACTTGGCAATACATTATACTAGCAATTGGAGCAATAAAACTTAGTGTCCTATGTAGGGATGAAGTAAAAATAAAATTTGTAAAAGTATTTACAAAAAATAAGTAAAAAAAAGCATACATTTATGTAAAACGTAAACATTTGGTATAGCTTGAAACGATCTCTTGTCCCGCAAAAAACCCAAGCCACCATACACCTCCATCAGTGAAAAAATAAAAGCTCTGAAAATACAGCAATGCATAACAATTTATTTATTTTTTAATATCAGATTGTTTTTATGGTGTAAAAGCTGCAGAACATAAAAATATATAAATGTGCTCTCGCTATATTCTGACTGACCCAAAGCATAAAGCTGTCTAATCGCTTCAACAACCTGGTGCAAGGCATAACCCCCGTCCCTGTCCCCGAATTGGGGTTTCTTCTTGATTCTGCCACACCAGAAGCAGAATAGAAGGCAATCAAAGAATCTGCACTCCCAAATTAAAATGCCCCTTTTCCTTCCGAGCCCCACCGTGTGTCTAAACCACAGTTAACATCCACATAATTTGGCATTGTTGTAATGAGGAAGACTGCTTAATTTACAGGGTGTGTGTCTCCAGAAGCACGAGCTGGGCACATTTGTATGGGTACTACAATGTACTGGGCATTCTAGTGGCTTATTTGCAATTTTTAACTCTGCGACATTCACTGCATTGACTGACTAAACAGGTGTTTTCCAAAGAAAATCGTCACTACACCTGTCGTTAAATGCTCAGAGATGTGTAATTTCCAATATGTGGTCACTTGAGGGGGTTTCTGCTGTTCTGGCACTTTAACACTAGAACTACTGGACTCGTGACACCTATATAGAAATACATGGTGCAAAGTAGTCAAAATGACTACCTCAGTAGTTCTAGTGTTAAAAGATCTGAATTTGTAGTATGAACACTATTGGAGGAAAATCTGTGCTCAAGGTCAAATGGCGCTCCTTTCCTCCTGACCCTGTGATTTGGCCAAACAGTCACGTGAGGTATTGCCACATTCAGGAGAAATTGTGTTACACATTATGGGGCCTATTTAACTTATTTGTGAAAATTGGAAATTTGGGGCTAAATTCCTTGGTGTATTTTCCAGAAAGAGTTCAATTGTGGGGGGTTTCTGCTGTTTTCGCATGTCGAGGGATTTTCAACTGTGGCATGGCTTCTGCAACTTATCCCAGCTGAAATGGCATTCCAAAATTCAAATGGCGCTCGTCCCCTTCCAAGCCCTGTCGTACACCAAAACAGTGCATTTCCACTTCACATTAGTTACTAGTGTAGTCAGGAGATATTGGACAACAAATTGTATAGTTCATTTTTTTTTTTCCCCTGTTATGCTTGTGAAAATGAAATATTTGGCGTTAGTCACATGTTTGTGGTGAAAATGTATTTTTTAATTTTTCACGGCTCAACGTTACAAAATTCCGTGACGCACCTGTGAGTTCAAGTTGCTCACATATATAGGGTTTAATTTGCAGGTTAGCAATTAAAAAGTACCCGGTGCCTGTACACTAAAACCTCACTGCCAGGAGGAAAATAATTTTAATCCTCCTGGCAGCGTTTGGGTTTCAGTTACAGGGGAGATGCTGGCGCGGGCTCAGTATAGCGGTGGCAGTAACCATGCCCCTCGTACTGACTGATAGTTGCTCAGCATTAGACCTGGCTGTCAGTGGTGCAGTACAGCCACTGCTCTCCATATACAGAGCAGTGACTGAACTTGAGCTGGTTCCTCCCCTGTGACTTAAACCTGAGTGCTGCCAGGAGGATTAAAGTTCTTTTCCTCCCGGCAGCGGGGTTTAAGGTGCAGGTGCCAGGCAGGTTTCAATCGTTATTAACCTGCAGATTAACCCTATATCTGCAGGTTAATAGGGGTTTTTTTTTTTTTTTTTTTAAGGGAATATAACACACAAGGTTTTTGCTACCTCCTCTTAAGGGCAAGCAGCATAATGTAGGAAAAGCAACCCTGATTCCAAAGATTACTTAGAACCTCTGCACCCAGTAATCTAACACAATCTGTATTTTTTGATTTAGCCATGTTTCAGAGCTGAGAAAGTTAGCCCCTCCCACACCAGGCTCTCTGTGGACACTGTACATTGACAGTGAGGTGCCACTCAGGAGTGGGCGTGTGGGACAACATGGCACAGCCATGCCAACATTGCCAATAAACCGCACAGACCTTCCTAAGAGAGGGATCCCTGAATTATGTTTTTATCCCTGCAACATGCTGTTTTAAGACTACAAAATCTGCTAAGAAATTTCCTTGTAGTCTTAAGGCCCCTTTACACAGTGCAACATCGCTAGCGACATCGCTGTAACATCACCGGTTTTGTGACCTAATAGCGACCTCCCTGGTAACCTTACAGTGTGTGACACGCATCAGCGACCTGGCCCCCGCTATGACGTCGCTGATTGCTACAAGTCGTTCAGGACCATTTTTTTTGGTCCTTTTGTTTCCCGCTGCGCAGCAAGCATCGGTGTGTTTGACACCATTACAACGACCTTGTTAGCGACCCAGCCCATAGGCGTGCTAGCGTTCCCTTTCCAGCGAAGTCGTTCTGCAGGTCCGTATCGCTGCTGCGTCATTGGCTAGATCTGCCTGTTTGACAGCTCACCAGCGACTGTTAAAGACTTTCCAGCGATCCCGGCCAGGTCGAGATCACTGGTGGGATTGCTAGAAAGTCTGTCTGTAAAGGGGCCTTTAGTAAAAAAAAACTACAATATTTCTGGAAAATGCGTCTTGATAATGAGAAGATGGTAATTTCCTGCAGATAAGGCCTTGGTCACTTAGTCCTTTTGTGTACTGCTTGTATCATGACCCATTTAAGTGTGTGTAACGCTTTCAGGTGGCGCTCCCGTAAAAAATGCATACCATAACATATATATTTATTGTGTGCCATATGCTAGTCAGGTGCTTTTCCACATCTTCTTCCACCTTATATAACATCTAGTTATTACCATGTCCACAGATCGCAATGACCTGGTTTCATGTATTGCAGCTTGAAGTATTTTTATGAAGCAGATGTAGGATTATATGCTGATCTCTTAGCAGTGTATTAACTGGTGGTATAAAATAGGACACTCAAAAGTGTACAAATCGTGAAGTGTTAATCTTTCAAGCCCATCTATTGAGAGAGGATCTGTTGGTTTTGAAGACCCTGAGTTTCTTAATGAAGCTGTACTATGTGTTTTTTTTTTTTTGTTTTTTGTTTTTTGTATACCCTACTTAAGTGAACCTGTCAGATGCAATACGTACCCATGACTACGAGCGGATCTGGGTACATACTGCTAATCTCTGCCTAACTAGTAGCATAGCTAAAGGGATCTTTAGAAACAGTATTTCTAAAAATCCTTTGCTATGCTCTCCAGGAACTAGTCGCAAGGGCGTTATTTCCCCCGACTAGTCTGCCCTCTTAGCATGTTAGCACACCCAAAGGGGCGTGCTGATATGCTATTTAATGCCCATTGCCCGAGGTCTCCGGCGGTGAGGCGGGTACCTTTGTCTATTGTCACCGCCTCAGACGCCAGGCTTGGGGTCAGCGAGCATGATCAGAAGTCTCGGCAGTTCTACTCATGCGCACTAGACCTCTTGTAAGCCGGGACGTGTACACCTGGCTGTATAGCGCATGTGACCAGAATCATGCGCACTGACCCTAAGCCTGGCGTCTGAGGTGTTGATGACTGATACAGGTACGCGCCTTACAGCTGGTGATGCTGGGTAATGGGCATTGAATAGCATGTTAGCACGCCTCTGTGGGCATGCCAACATGTTAAGAAGACAGACTAGTCGGGGGAAATAACACCCTTGCGACTAGACTCTGCGCTCATTAGCATCTAGTAAAAGGATCTTTAGAAATACTTTTTCTAAAGATCTCTATGTGTGCTACTAGATGCTGGGACAGTGGGGAGCAATTGGCAATATGCACCCAGAACTGCTCTTGCATCTGGGTGCATAATGGACCTGATAGGTTCCCTTTAATACATTATCTTGAGTTTTGGTTTCCGATTGTGTGCTAGGTCTGCTTTAAAATTAGATATAATTTGCATTTGTTAATTGTATAGAAATCAATATGAACCTATATGAAACCGATTTCTAATGAAAGAAAACTTATTCCAACAGGCCAAATCCTTCGCTTACATGGAAGTCGGGAAGCTTCCATACAAAATAGATTGAAGGCCAGTACGGTTCTGAAAAAATTTTTCTTAAACCCCCCCCCCCAACACACTATATACCATTTTGTCATCAGTTCTTAAAGGGAACCTGTCAATCCCCAAATTCTTTTAACCTAAGGATATGGGGCTGCCTGTCCACTGTGAATAGAGACCCAATGCTTTCACCCCGGGCAGCCTCCTGCTTTCAGTCATGAAGGCGCTGTAGGGCAGCGTCAGTCACCATTCAGTACACAGTGAGCGGCAGCTGTAACCATGCCCCTGGACTGACAGCAGTCTCAGCACTGATATACTGCTCACCCGGTTGTCAATCAGTGTTGGGTTGTGGTTACAGCTACTGCTCATTTTGTACTGAGTGGTGACTGAGGCTGCTCCTACAGCGCCTCTATAACTGAAAGCCAGATGATGTACATGTGTGACTACCAGCCAAAGTGTTGCTGTGTGCATGTATATAAGGCAGTTACACAAACACTAGAGGTTACTAATTTAGGTTTATTAAAGTTATATATGAGCAAATCAAATTGTAAAACTGCTTAATTTTCCACGATTTATGTACTTTTGTTCATGGGACAGCCCCTTTTTTTTTAATTTTACATATACAAATAGTCATAAAAATTGTCGCTAATGTGGACGAAAAGTTTTTTTTTTTTTTTTTTTATTTCTTTCCCAATTTTGCTTAAAAGCTTATTTCCAATACTGCAAAATTATAAAGTATGCTTTGAGCATATACCAAAGGACCCTCCACTTTTGGTATGCAGCATTCTGCGAAAGTATACAGAAGTTGAAAGTATGAATAGAAGGAGAAAAAAAAACGATCAAATGCCCTTTATAATGAAAAACAGTGAAACTTTATTAAGAAGGTGTAGGTGACAGCATGTTACACAGGCAAACATATAGGGTGTGCACATTCCTGCAAAGAACCACAGTACATAATTTATGGAAAGTTACATATAAAAACCAACCCCAAAAATGGAGCACCCATCTAAAAAAAAACCACTGTACGTATTCAGTGGATCTACACAGAGGCAGATAAAGTTGAGAATGGAAAGCGCAATAAGTACCATACAGTAAAAGGGGGTCCCCCTGACGAAGGCTTCTTAGCTGAAACGGACGTTGGGGCAGACGCCATTCCTGCTAGCACCTCCATTCACTATCTACACTAGGTGAGCTATATGTTACGGGGGCTGTCAGATAATAAAACCTAAAGGAATGTCAGACAGTCAGGGTCCACCGTGCAAAGACTCTGCTGCAGACTACGGCAGAGGATAAGGGGTATATAAGTGTGCCACTGTAAATAATGATGGCACAAGTGCAGAGTGCAATACCTTAGTTATACTCAGAGGAATAAAATTAGAAAATAAAACAATTCCTCCCTTACTTGGAGGGTGTGTGGAATGGTCTCTGTTTAAACGAACCACTAGATATGGCACCTGCCTAGGTCCGCTCTTCTAGTGGTGCAAAAGAGACGGTCAGCAGCATAAGCCGCACAAAGCTCCTACCTATGTTCGCTCCCCTAGTGTGCGAGGATACGAACAACTGCCAGACGCAGTATAAGGAACGTTACCCTAGCGGCAACGTCCACCTACGAGTAGAATCACAAGGCCCAGCCGGACCATGTGCCTCAGGCACCTGCCTATGTCCGCTCCACTAAAAGGTAAGGATACGGACTGCAGCCGAAGCTGTAAGGTATAAGAACGCTACCCTGCCGGTAGCGCTCACCTAACATAGACAGAGAGATGCCTAGAGGAACGTGCACAAAGCGTCTACTCGCATGCATGAACCAAGAGGACTGAGCGCCGGGTGGTGTGCGTCAGGGTATTATATAGACTCTGTGCCTCATCCAAGATGGAGGACACCAGAGCCAATCCCCTGCCAGAATGACAGCAATGACGTCACGCTGGCCTATCACCGAGCAAAGCGTCACAAGCACATGACCAGCGACCAATCGGCATAGAAAGTGTCAGAGACATGTGACCACGTGTCACAAGCACATGACCAGTGGCCAATCAGCTTAGAAGGTGTCAGAGACATGTGACCTTGTGTCAGCGATGATGTCACTCGCACATGTGCAATGGCTCCAAGATAGGACTTAGTCTCCAGCGCTTGCACATGTGCAGTAGCAAGAAATCCGGACATAGTCTCCAGAGCCACAGCAACCGTAACACTATAGGCTTTTTCATCCTGCCTTTTACTGTCATCCATGAAGATGAAATTAGGCCTGAGCTGTTCATGTAGAGGCACAATGACTGGATTAATGTTATTCAAGTAATAGGGGCTTGTCACTCTACCATTCACAAAGTCTGGGGCAGTTCTGTTTTGACGAGACACACCACCCCATACTGTACCACCACTACCAAAAGCTCCTCTGGTGACAACAGTGGCTGATGCACAGCACCCTCCTTGACGTCTCCAACATCACTGACTGCTATTCGTGAAAAGGCGAACGTCAATGAACAGCACTGAGGCCCACTGGTCCTTAGTCCAGCGTAGATGCTCCCTGGCCCATGCAGGAGTATTACACCTCTGCCTGCTGGTGTGGTCAGGAACCCTGTGCTAGTTGACCTGCAACAGACCATGCTGATGTAAATTGTTTTGACTGGTCCGACATGATACTTGAGTGCCTCTAACTTCCCTTAAATGTTCCTTTTGATATCTGCATGAGAAGAAAAATCAGACTTCATGTGGATGGTCAGTGTGCTGTCTTTTTTTTTTTTTTTTTGTTTTTTTTTTGCGCACCCAACAACTTGCATTTAGGAGTCTTGTCTGATATACAGCTCTGGCAAAAAATTAAGAGACCACTGCAAAATTTTCTGTTTTTCTGGTCCAATTGGGCACATTAAACTTTGAAGGACGTATGAATCAAGCCGCATACAAGGTTATCCTGGAAAAACAGTTGCTTCCTTCTGCTCAGGCAATGTTCCCCAACTCTGAGGACTGGTTTTTCCAGCAGGACAATGCACCATGCCACACAACTAGGTCAATCAGTTTGTGGATGAAGGACCACCACATCAAAACCCTGTCATGGCCAGCCCAATCTCCAGACCAGAACCCCATTGAAAACCTCTGGAATGTAATCAAGAGGAAAATGGATAGTCACAAGCCATCAAACAAAGAACTGCCTACATTTTTCTACCAGGAGTGTCATGCGGTCACCCAAAAGCAGTGTGAAAGACTGGTGGAAAGCATGTCCAGACGCATGAAAGCTGTGATTAAAATTCATGGTTATTCCACAAAATATTGAATTCTGAACTCTTCGTGAGGTAAAACATTAGAATTGTTTCTAAATGAGTGAACATTTTCTTTGCATTATTTGAGGTCTGAAAGCAATGCATTTTTTTTCTTTCTTTTGACAATTTTCTCATTTTCAGAAAATAATATAACATGAATTGCTTGGAAACTGAGACGTTGTCAGTTTATAGAATAATTTACATTTTACTCAAATATACCTATAAAGTGAAAAATCAGAAAAACTGAAAATTTTGCAGTAGTCTCAATTTTTTTGCCAGAGATGTATGTGGCCATACGCAAGCATGCTGCAATTTTTTTTTTTTTTTCTTCTCCATGCAGATGTTTTACCAAGCTCTGACACATCTGTAGGTTTCTTTCAGCTTCCATCTCACAGGCAGGCAGTGTTATAATATAGTAGCAATACAGCAGAGCTGTGAGAGCTGCAGCTCTAATATGTTTGTAAGAAGGCAAAGTTCTACTGTTCTGTGTTACATTTCGCACACGGATGACGCCCCGTTTTAGCTACAATAACCTCTGGAGGCAGATTATCATTCAGATCCGTGTCCATCTTATTTATGTGTAAGAAAAGCGTGGATTTCTCTGGAATTAGACATCGGATAGCAGATATCAAGGTATCCATTTATTCAGCTTCCTATGACCTGCATGTCTATATAGCTGTTTGGGAGGATTGATCCTACAGACAGATTCCCTTTAAAATTTAAGTTAGCCTGTCGATTTTGTTAACCTTTGCTTAAGTTCCAATAGGAAGTAAATTTACACAATGACAACTCGTGTTATGGAATAAATATGGTCGATGGCTTTATGATTGGTTGTCCTGTGACTCAAGGGCAGCAGGTGTCCTTACATGACAGTGTTTTTTTTTTGTTTTTTTGTCTTCTGTTTGTGCATATATAGCTGAAAACCTCTTTAATATTCTGCATATGTTTTCTTTCAGGGCCTCCAGAATGGACCTTCGATCTGCCCTGGAGGAATGCACTTTGGCTCTGAACTTATTTTTAAATAACAAGTTTTCTGATGCTTTGGAGTTATTACGGCCATGGTAAATGTGTAAGATTACTAGATTACATGCAAAACCTTGATGTCCTTTTAGGCTGCTTTCACACATCCGTTTTTTTCTGTGCGGCACAATACGGCACTTTGCAGAAAAAACGCAACCAGTTTTTTTTTGTTTTGTTTTTTTTTGCCGCCGGTTGCATTTTTTTTTTTGCATAGACTTGCATTAGTGCCGTATTGTGCCGCATGGCCTTGCGTTCAGTCCGGTTTTTGCTGCATGCGGCAGATTTAGCCGATGCAGCGGCCGGCTGGAACGTTGCCTGGCACATTTTTGTCCAGCAAAAAAACCCGCATCGCGCCGAATCCGGCCGATGCGGCGCGATTTGCAATGCATGCCTATGGACGCCGGATGTGGCGTCCTGCGGCAAAAACCGCATCTGGCTGCCGCATAGGTTTTTTTTTTTTTACCACTGCGCATGCTCAGTAGCCTGCCGCAAGCGGCAAAAACCGGACGGGCCGTGTGTAAAAAACTTATGCAAAGGATGCGGTTTTGTCGCCGCAGCCGTTGCATAGGTTTTCGAGCCGGATTTGCCGTCTCTGCTAAAACCGGAGGTGTGAAAGCAGCCTTACTACTTCTCACTCTAAGCTTTGCAACCTTTTTAAGAAGTTAAGTTCAACAAAGACGTACCTTCTTAAACTATTTTATTTTATTGTTTTTCTTTTCTGCAATGCATGAAATGTAAATGACAAAATAAATAAAATCCTAAACTACAATTTGCAATTGAAATGATTATATTGCTGTTTAAGTCCACTGCATACTTATTTACATCAGGTTACTGCATCTCCTGGTAACAACTTTAATCTAAGTATATCCTTTTTTATAACTGGGGAATATATCTACCTGGACTCTGTCCTGTGCCATCTTTTGTCTTTTTCATTTGGCAGTTTGTTCCTATGTAGATTAGGGTGTTTCTCCGGACCGTCTGACACTGTCCGATCCATGCTGACAATGTCAGTGTAAGTACGGTATGTGTCCTATTTTACAAGAGGGATGAAAATGGTGTATACACGCCACATATATACACATACATGTGTAGCTTCAATGTTCTTACTGAGGGAAGGAGGTTTTTGGCCAAAGTCTTGCGATGTATGAGCCCATCCATCCTCCCGTCAAGACACTGGAGTTGTCCTTTCCCCTTTGCAGAAAAGCACCCCCATTGAGGTTTCTACCCCCATGCTTCTTGGTTGGGACAGTGTTTTTGTAGTTGTATTTATTCTTTTTCCTCCAAACACAGCGAATGGAGTGGATACCAAAAAGTTCTATTTTGGTCTCATTTGACCACATGACTTTCTCCCATGCCTCCTAAGGATCATCCAGATGGTTATTGGCAAACTTCAAACGGACCTGAACATGTGGTGGCGTGACCAGGGGAACCTAGCGTGCCCTGCAGGATTTTAATCCATGATGGCATAGTGTGTTATTAACTGTAATCTTTGAGACTTTGATCCCAGCTCTATTCAGGTCCTCCCATGTAGTTCTGGTTTGATTCCTGAACTTTCTCAGAATCCTCCTTATCACACAAGGTGAGATTTTTGCGTCTCAGACTGAGTAACATTGGCAGTCATCTTGTTTCTTCCATTTTCTAATAATTGCACCAACACTTGTTGCCTTCTCACCAAGTCATGTAGCCCAGTCCAGCCTTCTACAGGTTCAGTTTTATCCCTAGTGTCCTTTTAAACAGCTTTTTGGCCTTGGCCATGGTGGAGAGGTTGGACTGTGATTGACTGTGTGGACAGGAGTCTTTATACAGATAACAAGTTGAAACAAGTGCAATTAATACAGGTAATGAGTGAAGAGTAAGAGGGCTTCTTAAAGAAAATATAACAGGCCTGAGAGCCAGAATTCTTGGTGGTTGGTAGGTGATCAAATAATTTTTCATGCAATAAAATGCAAATTAATTATTTAAAAGTCATACACTGATTTTTCTGGATTTTTTTTCTATATTCTGTATGTAACAGTTGAAGTGTACCTACGATAAAAATTACAGACTTCTCCATTCTTTGTAGATGGGAAAAATTGCTAAATCGGCAGTTTATCAAATACTTATTTTCCCCACTGTATATAAAGGTTGAATTGGCAAACTTGACTAATGCTTTTTTTGCTTCCACAGGGCTAAGGATAGTATGTATCATGCTCTTGGATACAGCACCATCTTGGTTATGCAGGCTGCGATGACGTTTGAACCTCAAGACATACAAATGGGAATTGGTACAATGAAGGAAGCTTTACAGACGTGTCAAAGGTAATTTCTTTAGTCCAGAATTTCTGCTTTTTGAGAGTTCCTGCATCAGTTTGGAATTTCTGATGTTAATTGAACGTACAGTGGTTTCTTAGTCACAAAATGAGAAATTGCAATAAACAGACTGTTTGTTTCTTGGGTAGTTTATGGGGGGGGGGGGACACAGGAACCATGGGTTAATATGCTGCCACCTAAAAGCTAAAAATAAATCTTATAAAGAAAAAAAAACAACTTGACCCCCAGGAGGCAGCATATTAACCCATGGTTCCGGTGTCCCCCAATGAAAACTACAAAGATTTTAAGGTGAATATCAAATCATATATTTTTTTTTTTTTTTTCTAAAACCTCATTTATGTGCAGCAAATTAGTTAAGAATGAATGTTATGTAAGGGATGATGCACAAGAGTTACCTGTAATTCTTATTCTTCAGTTTGAAAGAGCCTTGATCTGATAGTCCATAGAGCTATATTCAGCTATGTACCTGTATCATTCATGCCATGTTTTGCAAATTGGTTTTCTGACATTAAAGATTTACACACATGTTTTTCATGTTTCTGAAATTTCCCCATTCATTTCAGTAGGGATCGGCTACAATACCAGCTGATTCACAATATTGGTGCTGTTTCTGGACACCTAATGTCTGCAAACCCATTTTAGTCTTCTATGGAGCACCTCTATGACGGTATCAGCAGGTGTAGGGAACTTGTCAGGTCCCCTATACCCTCCAACCCAGCAGTAGTCACATCCGGATGACTAAATTCCTTGACTAACCCGCCCCTGTCTGTTGTTCACTAAAATAAATGTTATAAAAGAGAATATATAACCACCTCTTTTCCTATGCTAATAAGGGACTTGACTAGTCGTTGGGGTGTTAGTTCCCGAGACTAGTTGGCCCTCTTTCAATGTTATCATGCCTCCTGTGGGCACGTTAACATGATTTCTATGAGCTACTAGAACTCTTGCGCATGCGTGCATCTTATTTCGGCAGAGTCACTGCGTTTCTGAAGCCTGGTATACACTTCCTGGCTTCAGAGGCGCAGTGCCCATGATCAGAGAAACAGCTTGTTCACTTCCGATCATGTGCACCGTGCGCATCTCTAAAGCCTGGGACGCATACACCTGGCTTCGGAGGCTCAATGTGAGTGAACAAAACTGCACTTATGCGCAACATTTCCAAGGGCTGGCGGTGACGCTGGTTTGTGGAATATCATGTTACCATGTCCACAAGGAACTAACGCCCCATTGACTAGTCAAAAACCTACCTGGTATAGGAAAATGTTTTTAAACATTGAGTTAAGTGAATAACACTATGCAGAGAGTTTAATCATCCAGTTGTGAAAACTGCTGGGTTGGAGGACAAAGGGGACCTAATGGGTTCCCTTTAACACACAAGAGGACTATATCACTCACAGAAATGTTAACCAATACACTGCAGTTGAGACCTGTGAATCTATCATTTTCTGTCTTTCTCCCTAGATATAGCATTGGACAGGCAGCAGCACAAACCTGCTGACTTTACATTGTAGTCAATAGGACTTTTTGAAATCATTGGTATATTACATTGGAAAGTGACAAAGTATAAACCAGCATTTGTACAAAAGAACGGTGAATAAGGGGTTCTCAGAGCACCACATCTCTTCTCACCTACCAAGTAAAGGCGTGCCAGCCGACATAAAGAGCACTGAGGCACTTCAATGTCGGACATGCCTCGATGGCTGGTCCATTGCCACATCTGTTCTATTTTGCACTAAGTGAAGTGGCTTTAATAACCAACATATTATGTTCACTTTCTAGGATTGTTCTCTTACTCTGTAATGCAGTACATGAAAAATGTTTATAGAAAAAGTGGTTTTGTTTTTTGTTGTATTAATATAAAAAAACCTTTTTTTTTTATTATTTTTTTTTGCTTTTATATAAAGGTTTAGAAAAAGAAATTCCGTGGTTGAGTCTTTGTCAAACCTAGTGTCCAAACAGACTGGGGACCAATTGTCTGAAGGTAATAATAACATTTATTAGTGGAATGTATACTTTTCGTAGGCTAGTTTCACACATCCGACTTTTCGCCGATTTACCGGATTCGGCACACGTCAGTACAGTGTATACAGTACAATGGCAGTGCGGCAAGCACCGGTCACATGCTGTCATGTGAGCGGAGCATGTGACCCGGACGTTGCGGCGCTGCCATTGTACTGTATCACACTGTACTGGCGTGCGCCGAATCCGGCAAATCGGCGATAAGCCGGATGTGTGAAATCGGCCTAAGCGTTAACATACTTTTTAACATTGAGGACTTAAAGGGAACCTTTCATACTGAACTGCCTATGCCCTGCATTTTCTAGGGCACAAGATGCTGAGCAGATACAGGGAATCCACAATTTAATGGCACCGCTTTTTCAAGAAAACTTTAACCCCTTAACGACCCATGACGTACTGGGTACGTCATGGATCGTGTGCCGGTAAGCCCTGCCGCCGGCAGGCGGCGGCGATCCGCGCACATATCAGCTGTTATCAACAGCTGACGTGTGCCTGCTAGCCGCGGGTGGAATCGCCATTAACCCCTTACATTTCGCTGCAGCGATATGTATATGGGCGCCGCCATGACAGTAACTTTCCCCCCCCCCACATCGGAAGTCACGTGACATGATCACGTGACTTTCGGCGGTTGCCATGGTAGCACAGGGTCATGTGATGACGCCTGTAGCTAACATGACTCACTTCCTCTCAATGCCGGAATACAGCCGGCATTGAAAGTGAAGCAGCAAATCTGCAGTTCTCAGCTCTGTAGCTGAGATCTGCAGATGGTGCAAAGCGATCGGAATGCTGATCGCTATAGCCCCCTAGGGGAACTAGTAAAATAAAAAAAAGTAAAAAAAAAAGTTTTAAAAAGTTAAAAGAAATAAAAAAACCTAAAAGTTCAAATCACCCCCCTTTCACCCCATTGAAAATTAAAGGGTTAAAAAAATAAAAAATACACACATTTGGTATCGCCAAGTTCAGAAATGCCCGATCTATCAAAATATAAAATCAATGAATCTGATCAGTAAACTGTGTAGCGGCAAAAAAATTCTAAACGCCAAAATTACGTTTTTTGGTCGCCACAAATTTTGCGCAAAATGCAATAACAGGCGATCAGAACGTAGCATCTGCGCAAAAATGGTACCGTTAAAAACGTCAGGTCGAGACGCAAAAAATAAGCCATCACTGAGCCTCAGATCCTGAAAAATGAGAACGCTACGGGTTTTGGACAAGCTTGTGAATTTTTTTAACCCCTTAGATACAAGTAAACCTATACATGTTTGGTGTCTACAAACTCGCACCGACCTTTTTTTACCATATAGTGAACACAGTGAATAAAATATCCCAAAAACTATTGTACGATCACACTTTTTTTGCAATTTTTCCGCACTTGGAATTTTTTTGCCATTTTCCAGTACACTATATGGTAAAACTTATGGTTTCATTTAAAAGTACAACTCGTCCCGCAAAAAACAAGCCCTCATATGGCAAGATTGATGGAAAAATAAAAAAGTTACGCCTCTCGGAAGAAGGGGAGCAAAAAACAAAAACGGAAAGTGCCCGGGAGCTAAAGGGGTTAAAATCTGGCACGTTATCTCTGCTCGTCATATCCCATGTGTATATATTATAATATTTTGAGTACTGTGTTAAAAAATAATATTGCACTTTATATACTTTTTGTAAGTTTCCATATGACATGTACTTTTTTCATTCAGTCCGTGTGAACTGTAGCCTTTTATATAATTGCCGGCTATTTCTGCATGCACACTCATGAAGGAAACACTGGTGGTCATTGAACCAGTGGATTATTTACTGCAGAGGCTATGCTAGCTTTCTACTGTTAAAGAAAATATAAACTGTCATGAGAAGCATATAATCTTCTTAGAACCACTAGCAGTTTCCAAGAGGAAGACCTTTTAGGTAACGCTAGCATTTTTTTTTTTTTTTCTCCTCCAGAAGCATCTATCTAAATTTTATTTTTACACTTGGGATTGCGGTGGGGGGGAGTTGTTGCCTATGTTGTTTGTTCTTGGCAGTCTTATTTATTTTTTTTTTATTTTAGCCATCCTGTTGACTTTCAAAGTACAGGTCTTCTTTTAACCTCTTGACATCATTGGAAATCTGAAAAGTAGTTAAGACTGCAAGCTATTTTGTACATAGACATAAGGGTGCTTTACACGTTGCGACATCGCTAGCGATCTCGTTAGCGATGTAACACGTCAGATCGC